>NW_027256885.1:94439223-94441723 GCF_029215685.1 Pituophis catenifer annectens
TGTTGCTTACGTACCTGGCTCCCTGCCGCGTGGCAACAGCCCTACCTGAGCTACTCGACGTGATAGCCACGGTGGCAGTAGATACACCCAGGCTTTTAGTCATGGGTGATTTCAACTTGCCATCCGTCGGTGAAACGTCTGAGGTGGCTCGGGAGTTCATGGCTTCCATGACGGCCATGGACCTGACCCAGTTAGTTCATGGCCCTACTCACAGGGGAGGTCACACTCTGGATCTGATTTTTGTCTCTGGCCAGTGGTTGAGTGGTCTTGTTATAGGGGATATAGACATGGAACCCTTGTCATGGTCTGACCACTCACTCCTTCGCCTAGATCTTCGAACCGCGACCCCTCACCGCAGGGAGGCGGATCCAATTAGATGGATCCGCCCCAGGCGCCTGATGGATCCTGATAGGTTCCAGACGGAGCTTGGGCCATTTCCTGAGGATCTAGCACATGACTCGGCCGAGGACCTGGTAGCCGCCTGGGATCGGGCGGCTGGTGGGGCCTTGGACCGAGTTGTGCCTTTGCGGCCTCTGACCCGATGCCGATCCCGTGCGGCTCCTTGGTTTACTGAGGAGCTGAGGGAAATGAAGCGCCGGAAAAGACGCCTGGAGAGCGGTTGGAGGGCCAGTCTCGCTGAATCTGATCGAACACTGGTAAGGTCGCATATTAAGGCCTACCTAGTGGCGATAGAGACGGCAAAGTCTTACTACTTTTCCGCCTCTATTGCGTCATCAGGGAATCGTCCGGCCGCCCTGTTTAGGGTGACCCGCGCCCTGCTCCATCCGGGAGTGCGGGAGGATCCCTTAGAAGGCAGGGCGGAGGATTTCGGACAATACCTGTATGACAAAATCGCCCAGATCCGGGGGGATTTGGACTCTGACTGGGTAGATCAGGGCAGGGTGACGAGGAATAGTCTTGAGAATGTTATCTGGGAGGAGTTTGATGCTGTGACTCCTGATGATGTGGACAGGATTTTGGGGAGACTTAGTGCGGCCACATGTTTACTGGACCCGTGTCCCTCCTGGTTGGTACTGGCTTCCCGGGAGGTTACACGAGGCTGGCTCCAGGGTGTTATCAACGCTTCGTTGAGTGAGGGTTACTTCCCCACCGCCTTGAAAGAGGCGGTGGTGAGGCCTCTCCTCAAGAAGCCGTCCCTGGATCCGGCAATATTGGCCAACTATCGTCCTGTCTCCAACCTTCGCTTTATGGCGAAGGTTGTTGAGAGTGTGGTCGCACGACAGTTTCCGCAATTCCTGGAGGAAACATCTTATCTAGATCCGTTCCAGTCGGGTTTCAGGTCTGGGCACAGCACAGAAACGGCATTGGTCGCGTTGGTTGATGATCTCTGGAGGGCTCAGGACAGGGGTTGTTCCTCTGTTCTGGTCCTGTTAGACCTCTCAGCGGCTTTTGATACCATCGACCATGGTATCATGCTGCACCGGCTGGAAGAGTTGGGGGTGGGAGGCACCGTGTTGCGGTGGTTCTCCTCCTTTCTCTCCGACCGGTCGCAGTTTGTGTTGGCAGGGGGGCAGAGGTCGACCTCGAGGCCTCTCATTTGTGGAGTGCCGCAGGGATCGGTCCTCTCGCCTCTCCTGTTCAACATTTATGTGAAGCCGCTGGGTGAGATCATCCGTGGCTTTGGGGTGAGATACCACCAGTACGCTGATGACACCCAGCTGTACATCTCCACCCCAGGCCACCCCAACGATGCCCTTGAAGTGATGTCCCAGTGCCTGGAGGCTGTACGGATCTGGATGGGGAGGAACAGGCTCAGGCTCAACCCTTCCAAGACTGAGTGGCTGTGGCTCCCGGCATCCCGATATAGTCAGTTTACTCCATCACTGACTATTGGGGGCGAGTCATTGGCCCCCACAGAGAGGGCTCGCAATCTGGGAGTCCTCCTGGATATGCAGCTGTCCTTGGAGGAACATCTGACGGCTGTAACCAGGGGGACCTTTTGTCAGGTTCGCCTGATTCGCCAGTTGCGGCCCTTTCTTGATCGGGATTCCCTGTGCACAGTCACTCACGCCCTCGTCACCTCTCGCCTTGACTATTGCAACGCTCTCTACATAGGGCTCCCCTTGAGGAGCACCCGGAGGCTCCAGCTGGTCCAGAACGCAGCAGCGCGGGTAGTGACGGGAGCAGCATGGCGCTCCCATGTAACACCGCTCCTGCGCGAGCTGCACTGGCTCCCAGTTGTCTTCCGGGTGCGCTTCAAGGTGTTGGTTATCACCTTTAAAGCGCTCCATGGCATAGGGCCTAGCTATCTTCGAGACCGCCTGCTGCTACCAACGACCTCCCATCGACCCGTGCGCTCCCACAGAGAGGGCCTCCTCGGGGTGCCATCAGCCAGACAGTGTAGGCTGGTGACCCCCAGGGGGAGAGCCTTCTCTGTGGGGGCACCTACCCTCTGGAATCAGCTCCCCCCAGAGATAAGGAGAATCCAAGACCTCAGTGCCTTCCGTCGCGCCCTTAAAACCCATTTATTTAAACAAGC
>NW_027256885.1:94466723-94471723 GCF_029215685.1 Pituophis catenifer annectens
AGATAGATAGATAGATGATAGATGATAGACAGAGAGACAGGCAGGCATGCAAGCAGGCAGGCAGTCAGAGAGACACAGAGGCAGTTGCTGTGGGTACGAAGATAGATGATAGATAGATAGATAGATAGATAGATAGATAGATAGATAGATAGATAGATGATGGACAGACAAAGAGACAGACAGAGAGACAGAGAGACAGGCAGATGCTGTGGTTTCGTAGATAGATGATAGATAGATAGATAGATAGATAGATAGATAGATAGATAGATAGATAGATAGATAGATAGATGATAGACAGACAAAGAGACAGACAGTGAGACAGAAAGACAGGCAGTTACTGTGGGTACGTGGATAGATAGATGATAGATAGATAGATAGATAGATAGATAGATAGATAGATAGATAGATAGATAGATAGATGATAGACAGACAGAGAGAGAGACAGAAAGACAGGAAGTTACTGTGGGTACGTGGATAGATAGATGATAGATAGATAGATAGATAGATAGATAGATAGATAGATAGATAGATAGATAGATAGATAGATGATAGACAGACAGACAGAAAGACAGATGCAGACAGAAAGACAGACGGAGATAGATGATAGATGGATTAATAGAGATGATAGAAAATTGGAGGTGATAAATAGATAGATAGATAGATAGATAGATAGATAGATAGATAGATAGATAGATAGATGATAGACAAACAATGAGACAGACAGAGAGACAGAAAGACAGGCAGTTACTGTGGGTACGTGGATAGATAGATGATAGATAGATAGATAGATAGATAGATAGATAGATAGATAGATAGATAGATAGATAGATAGATAGATAGATGATAGACAGAGAGACAGACAGACAGACAGGCAGATGCTGTGGTTTTGTAGATAGATAGATGATAGATAGATAGATAGATAGATAGATAGATAGATAGATAGATAGATAGATAGATGATAGACAGACAGACTGACTGACAGACAGAAAGACAGATGCAGACAGAAAGACAGACGGAGATAGATGATAGATGGATTAATAGAGATGATAGAAAATTGGAGGTGATAGATAGATAGATAGATGATAGATAGATAGATAGATAGATAGATAGATAGATAGATAGATAGATAGATAGATGATAGACAGACAAAGAGACAGACAGAGAGACAGACAGGCAGTTGCTGTGGGTATGTGGATAGATAGATGATAGATAGATAGATAGATGGATAGATAGATAGATAGATAGATAGATAGATAGATAGATAGATAGATAGATAGATGATAGACAGACAAAGAGACAAACAGACAGACAGACAGACAGGCAAGTGCTGTGGTTTCGTAGATAGATAGATAGATGATAGATAGATAGATAGATAGATAGATAGATAGATAGATAGATAGATAGATAGATAGATGATAGACAGAGAGACAGGCAGGCAGGCAAGCAGGCAGGCAGTCAGAGAGACACAGAGGCAGTTGCTGTGGGTACGAAGATAGATGATAGATAGATAGATAGATAGATAGATAGATAGATAGATAGATAGATAGATAGATAGATAGATAGATGATGGACAGACAAAGAGACAGACAGAGAGACAGAGAGACAGGCAGATGCTGTGGTTTCGTAGATAGATGATAGATAGATAGATAGATAGATAGATAGATAGATAGATAGATAGATAGATAGATAGATAGATAGATAGATGATAGACAGACAAAGAGACAGACAGAGAGACAGAAAGACAGGCAGTTACTGTGGGTACGTGGATAGATAGATGATAGATAGATAGATAGATAGATAGATAGATAGATAGATAGATAGATAGATAGATAGATAGATAGATGATAGACAGACAGAGAGAGAGACAGAAAGACAGGAAGTTACTGTGGGTACGTGGATAGATAGATGATAGATAGATAGATAGATAGATAGATGATAGACAGACAGACAGAAAGACAGATGCACACAGAAAGACAGACGGAGATAGATGATAGATGGATTAATAGAGATGATAGAAAATTGGAGGTGATAAATAGATAGATAGATAGATAGATAGATAGATAGATAGATAGATAGATAGATAGATGATAGACAAACAATGAGACAGACAGAGAGACAGAAAGACAGGCAGTTACTGTGGGTACGTGGATAGATAGATGATAGATAGATAGATAGATAGATAGATAGATAGATAGATAGATAGATAGATAGATAGATAGATAGATAGATAGATACATAGATAGATAGATACATAGATACATAGATAGATAGATACATAGATAGATAGGTACATAGATAGATACATAGACAGGCAGGCAGGCAGGCAGGCAGACAGATGCTGTGTTTTCGTAGATAGATAGATAGATGATAGGTAGATAGATAGATAAATAGATAGATAGATAGATAGATAGATAGATAGATAGATAGATAGATAGATAGATAGATAGATGATAGACAGACAGACTGACTGACAGACAGAAAGACAGATGCAGACAGAAAGACAGACGGAGATAGATGATAGATGGATTAATAGACATGATAGAAAATTGGAGGTGATAGATAGATAGATAGATGATAGATAGATAGATAGATAGATAGATAGATAGATAGATAGATAGATAGATAGATAGAAAGATGAAAGACAGACAGACAGACAGACAGAAAGACAGATGGAGACAGAAAGACAGACGGAGATAGATGATAGATGGATTAATAGAGATGATAGAAAATTGGAGGTGATAGATAGATAGATAGATGATACATAGATAGATAGATAGATAGATAGATAGATAGATAGATAGATAGATAGATAGATAGATAGATAGATAGATAGATAGATAGATACATAGATACATAGATACATACATAGACAGACAGACAGACAGACAGGCAGTTGCTGTGCTTTCGTAGGTAGATAGATAGATAGATAGATAGATAGATAGATAGATAGATAGATAGATAGATAGATAGATAGATAGATGATAGACAGAGAGACAGGCAGGCAGGCAAGCAGGCAGGCAGTCAGAGAGACACAGAGGCAGTTGCTGTGGGTACGAAGATAGATGATAGATAGATAGATAGATAGATAGATAGATAGATAGATAGATAGATAGATAGATAGATAGATGATAGGTAGATAGATAGATAGATAGATAGATAGATAGATAGATAGATAGATAGATAGATCATAGATAGATAGATAGATAGATAGATAGGTAGATAGATAGATAGATAGATGATAGACAGAGAGACAGACAGACAGACAGGCAGATGCTGTGGTTTTGTAGATAGATAGATGATAGATAGATAGATAGATAGATAGATAGATAGATAGATAGATAGATAGATAGATGATAGACAGACAGACTGACTGACAGACAGAAAGACAGATGCAGACAGAAAGACAGACGGAGATAGATGATAGATGGATTAATAGAGATGATAGAAAATTGGAGGTGATAGATAGATAGATAGATGATAGATAGATAGATAGATAGATAGATAGATAGATAGATAGATAGATAGATAGATAGATGATAGACAGACAAAGAGACAGACAGAGAGACAGACAGGCAGTTGCTGTGGGTATGTGGATAGATAGATGATAGATAGATAGATAGATAGATGGATGGATAGATAGATAGATAGATAGATAGATAGATAGATAGATAGATAGATAGATGATAGACAGACAAAGAGACAAACAGATAGACAGACAGACAGGCAAGTGCTGTGGTTTCGTAGATAGATAGATAGATGATAGATAGATAGATAGATAGATAGATAGATAGATAGATAGATAGATAGATAGATAGATGATAGACAGAGAGACAGGCAGGCAGGCAAGCAGGCAGGCAGTCAGAGAGACACAGAGGCAGTTGCTGTGGGTACGAAGATAGATGATAGATAGATAGATAGATAGATAGATAGATAGATAGATAGATAGATAGATAGATAGATGATGGACAGACAAAGAGACAGACAGAGAGACAGAGAGACAGGCAGATGCTGTGGTTTCGTAGATAGATGATAGATAGATAGATAGATAGATAGATAGATAGATAGATAGATAGATAGATAGATAGATGATAGACAGACAAAGAGACAGACAGAGAGACAGAAAGACAGGCAGTTACTGTGGGTACGTGGATAGATAGATGATAAATAGATAGATAGATAGATAGATAGATAGATAGATAGATAGATAGATAGATAGATAGATAGATAGATGATAGACAGACAGAGAGAGAGACAGAAAGACAGGAAGTTACTGTGGGTACGTGGATAGATAGATGATAGATAGATAGATAGATAGATAGATAGATAGATAGATAGATAGATAGATAGATAGATGATAGACAGACAGACAGAAAGACAGATGCAGACAGAAAGACAGACGGAGATAGATGATAGATGGATTAATAGAGATGATAGAAAATTGGAGGTGATAAATAGATAGATAGATAGATAGATAGATAGATAGATAGATAGATAGATGATAGACAAACAATGAGACAGACAGAGAGACAGAAAGACAGGCAGTTACTGTGGGTACGTGGATAGATAGATGATAGATAGATAGATAGATAGATAGATAGATAGATAGATAGATAGATAGATAGATAGATAGATAGATAGATACATAGATACATAGATAGATAGATACATAGATACATAGATACATAGATAGATACATAGACAGGCAGGCAGGCAGGCAGGCAGACAGATGCTGTGTTTTCGTAGATAGATAGATAGATGATAGGTAGATAGATAAATAGATAGATAGATAGATAGATAGATAGATAGATAGATAGATAGATAGATAGATAGATAGATGATAGACAGACAGACTGACTGACAGACAGAAAGACAGATGCAGACAGAAAGACAGACGGAGATAGATGATAGATGAATTAATAGACATGATAGAAAATTGGAGGTGATAGATAGATAGATAGATGATAGATAGATAGATAGATAGATAGATAGATAGATAGATA
>NW_027256885.1:94511723-94516723 GCF_029215685.1 Pituophis catenifer annectens
AGATGATAGACAGACAAAGAGACAAACAGACAGACAGACAGACAGACAGGCAGATGCTGTGGTTTCGTAGATAGATAGATATATGATAGATAGATGATAGATAGATAGATAGATAGATAGATAGATAGATAGATAGATAGATGATAGACAGAGAGACAGGCAGGCAGGCAACCAGGCAGGCAGTCAGAGAGACACAGAGGCAGTTGCTGTGGGTACGAAGATAGATGATAGATAGATAGATAGATAGATAGATAGATAGATAGATAGATAGATAGATAGATAGATAGATAGATACATAGACAGGCAGGCAGGCAGGCAGACAGATGCTGTGTTTTCGTAGATAGATAGATAGGGTTGTAATTATTCTTTTAAAGATATTGGGAAGACGACTAGGGCGGATTGGGGGGGAAATCCACCAGGGTCAGAGCCGTGCCCGGCACAGGGTAACGATCCGGGGGGCACCGGACGGGGGATTGGGAAAGGGATGGGGGACGATATCTATGAGGGCTGTACCATCGGCACGGTGAATGGGAGGGGCAGATATGGCGGGAGCTGGGGACCACATCAGGTGCTGGGGGCTCGCACTTGCTGTCTGAGAGCAATTGCTTGCCCTGGTCCCCAAGGCTCTGCTCGGATACTAGGTGGCTTAGATACTCAGGAGCTGGGCCTTCGGCTGATGCTGTGCAATGCCAGGTCCGTGGTCAATAAGGCCCCCCTCATCCACGATCTTATACAAGAGGGAGGAGCGGACCTGGCGGGTATTACGGAGACCTGGTTGGGCCCGGAGAGTGGCGTCTCTCTGGTTGAAATGTGCCCACCAGGCTTCAGAGCATTCCATCAGCCGAGGGCTCAGGGGAGGGGCGGGGGGGGTGGCGGTTATTATTAACGAGGATCTGGGTCCGAGGGAGACCACTGTGCCTCAGATAGCCGGATGTGAGTCCCTCCTTGTGAGGTGGGGCCGTGGGGTTCAGATGGGCTTGTTGCTTACGTACCTGGCTCCCTGCCGCGTGGCAACAGCCCTACCTGAGCTACTCGACGTGATAGCCACGGTGGCAGTAGATACACCCAGGCTTTTAGTCATGGGTGATTTCAACTTGCCATCCGTCGGTGAAACGTCTGAGGTGGCTCGGGAGTTCATGGCTTCCATGACGGCCATGGACCTGACCCAGTTAGTTCATGGCCCTACTCACAGGGGAGGTCACACTCTGGATCTGATTTTTGTCTCTGGCCAGTGGTTGAGTGGTCTTGTTATAGGGGATATAGACATGGAACCCTTGTCATGGTCTGACCACTCACTCCTTCGCCTAGATCTTCGAACCGCGACCCCTCACCGCAGGGAGGCGGATCCAATTAGATGGATCCGCCCCAGGCGCCTGATGGATCCTGATAGGTTCCAGACGGAGCTTGGGCCATTTCCTGAGGATCTAGCACATGACTCGGCCGAGGACCTGGTAGCCGCCTGGGATCGGGCGGCTGGTGGGGCCTTGGACCGAGTTGTGCCTTTGCGGCCTCTGACCCGATGCCGATCCCGTGCGGCTCCTTGGTTTACTGAGGAGCTGAGGGAAATGAAGCGCCGGAAAAGACGCCTGGAGAGCGGTTGGAGGGCCAGTCTCGCTGAATCTGATCGAACACTGGTAAGGTCGCATATTAAGGCCTACCTAGTGGCGATAGAGACGGCAAAGTCTTACTACTTTTCCGCCTCTATTGCGTCATCAGGGAATCGTCCGGCCGCCCTGTTTAGGGTGACCCGCGCCCTGCTCCATCCGGGAGTGCGGGAGGATCCCTTAGAAGGCAGGGCGGAGGATTTCGGACAATACCTGTATGACAAAATCGCCCAGATCCGGGGGGATTTGGACTCTGACTGGGTAGATCAGGGCAGGGTGACGAGGAATAGTCTTGAGAATGTTATCTGGGAGGAGTTTGATGCTGTGACTCCTGATGATGTGGACAGGATTTTGGGGAGACTTAGTGCGGCCACATGTTTACTGGACCCGTGTCCCTCCTGGTTGGTACTGGCTTCCCGGGAGGTTACACGAGGCTGGCTCCAGGGTGTTATCAACGCTTCGTTGAGTGAGGGTTACTTCCCCACCGCCTTGAAAGAGGCGGTGGTGAGGCCTCTCCTCAAGAAGCCGTCCCTGGATCCGGCAATATTGGCCAACTATCGTCCTGTCTCCAACCTTCGCTTTATGGCGAAGGTTGTTGAGAGTGTGGTCGCACGACAGTTTCCGCAATTCCTGGAGGAAACATCTTATCTAGATCCGTTCCAGTCGGGTTTCAGGTCTGGGCACAGCACAGAAACGGCATTGGTCGCGTTGGTTGATGATCTCTGGAGGGCTCGGGACAGGGGTTGTTCCTCTGTTCTGGTCCTGTTAGACCTCTCAGCGGCTTTTGATACCATCGACCATGGTATCATGCTGCACCGGCTGGAAGAGTTGGGGGTGGGAGGCACCGTGTTGCGGTGGTTCTCCTCCTTTCTCTCCGACCGGTCGCAGTTTGTGTTGGCAGGGGGGCAGAGGTCGACCTCGAGGCCTCTCATTTGTGGAGTGCCGCAGGGATCGGTCCTCTCGCCTCTCCTGTTCAACATTTATGTGAAGCCGCTGGGTGAGATCATCCGTGGCTTTGGGGTGAGATACCACCAGTACGCTGATGACACCCAGCTGTACATCTCCACCCCAGGCCACCCCAACGATGCCCTTGAAGTGATGTCCCAGTGCCTGGAGGCTGTACGGATCTGGATGGGGAGGAACAGGCTCAGGCTCAACCCTTCCAAGACTGAGTGGCTGTGGCTCCCGGCATCCCGATATAGTCAGTTTACTCCATCACTGACTATTGGGGGCGAGTCATTGGCCCCCACAGAGAGGGCTCGCAATCTGGGAGTCCTCCTGGATATGCAGCTGTCCTTGGAGGAACATCTGACGGCTGTAACCAGGGGGACCTTTTGTCAGGTTCGCCTGATTCGCCAGTTGCGGCCCTTTCTTGATCGGGATTCCCTGTGCACAGTCACTCACGCCCTCGTCACCTCTCGCCTTGACTATTGCAACGCTCTCTACATAGGGCTCCCCTTGAGGAGCACCCGGAGGCTCCAGCTGGTCCAGAACGCAGCAGCGCGGGTAGTGACGGGAGCAGCATGGCGCTCCCATGTAACACCGCTCCTGCGCGAGCTGCACTGGCTCCCAGTTGTCTTCCGGGTGCGCTTCAAGGTGTTGGTTATCACCTTTAAAGCGCTCCATGGCATAGGGCCTAGCTATCTTCGAGACCGCCTGCTGCTACCAACGACCTCCCATCGACCCGTGCGCTCCCACAGAGAGGGCCTCCTCGGGGTGCCATCAGCCAGACAGTGTAGGCTGGTGACCCCCAGGGGGAGAGCCTTCTCTGTGGGGGCACCTACCCTCTGGAATCAGCTCCCCCCAGAGATAAGGAGAATCCAAGACCTCAGTGCCTTCCGTCGCGCCCTTAAAACCCATTTATTTAAACAAGCCGGGCTGGCTTAAGATGAAATTTTTAACTGTTTTTTAAATGTTTTAAACGTTTTTAATTGGTAAATGAGTTTTAATTGGGCCAAATTTATATATCTTTTAATTGTTTTTAATATTTGTTCTGCATGTTTTTTAATCTGGCTGTACACCGCCCTGAGTCCTCAGGGAGAAGGGCGGTATAGAAATCCAATATAAAATAAAATAAAATAAAATAAATAAATAGATAGATGATAGGTAGATAGATAGATAGATAGATAGATAGATAGATCATAGATAGATAGATAGATAGATAGATAGATAGATAGATAGATAGATAGATAGATGATAGACAGAGAGACAGACAGACAGACAGACAGACAGGCAGATGCTGTGGTTTTGTAGATAGATAGATGATAGATAGATAGATAGATAGATAGATAGATAGATAGATAGATAGATAGATAATAGATAGATAGATAGATAGATAGATAGATAGATAGATAGATAGACAGATGACAGACAGACAGACAGACAGACAGACAGAAAGACAGATGCAGACAGAAAGACAGACGGAGATAGATGATAGATGGATTAATAGACATGATAGAAAATTGGAGGTGATAAATAGATAGATAGATAGATAGATAGATAGATAGATGATAGACAACCAAAGAGACAGACAGAGAGACAGAGAGACAGGCAGATGCTGTGGTTTCGTAGATAGATAGATAGATAGATAGATAGATAGATAGATAGATAGATAGATAGATAGATAGATAGATAGATAGATAGATAGATAGATAGATAGATACATAGATAGATAGATACATAGATAGATAGATACATAAATAGATACATAGACAGGCAGTCAGGCAGGCAGGCAGACAGATGCTGTGTTTTCGTAGATAGATAGATAGATGATAGGTAGATAGATAGATAGATAGATAGATAGATAGATAGATAGATAGGCAGGCAGGCAGGCAGGCAGGCAGGCAGGTGCAGTGGGTACGTAGATAGATGATAGATGGATTAATAGAGATGATAGAAAATTGGAGGTGATAGATAGATAGATAGATGATAGATAGATAGATAGATAGATAGATAGATAGATAGATAGATAGATAGATAGATAGATGATAGACAGACAAAGAGACAAACAGACAGACAGACAGACAGGCAAGTGCTGTGGTTTCGTAGATAGATAGATAGATGATAGATAGATAGATAGATAGATAGATAGATAGATAGATAGATGATAGACAGAGAGACAGGCAGGCAGGCAAGCAGGCAGGCAGTCAGAGAGACACAGAGGCAGTTGCTGTGGGTACGAAGATAGATGATAGATAGATAGATAGATAGATAGATAGATAGATAGATAGATAGATAGATAGATGATGGACAGACAAAGAGACAGACAGAGAGACAGAGAGACAGGCAGATGCTGTGGTTTCGTAGATAGATGATAGATAGATAGATAGATAGATAGATAGATAGATAGATAGATAGATAGATAGATAGATAGATGATAGACAGACAAAGAGACAG
>NW_027256885.1:97679223-97813528 GCF_029215685.1 Pituophis catenifer annectens
AAAGGTAATGGGAAAAGGAAAGGTAATGGTAATTGGAACTGAACAGAAAAGAATAGAATAGAATAGAATAGAATACGGAATGGGAACAGGAACGGGAACGGGAATAACAATAGAATAGAATAGAATAGAATAGAATAGAATAGAATAGAATAGAATAGAATAGAATAGAATAGAATAGAATAGAATAGAATAGAATAGAATAGAATACAGAATGGGAACGGGAACGGGAACGGGAATGACAATAGAATAGAATAGAATAGAATAGAATAGAATAGAATGGAATGGAATGGAATGGAATGGAATGGAATGGAATGGAATGGAATAGAATAGAATAGAATAGAATAGAATAGAATAGAATAGAATAGAATAGAATATGGAATGGCAAAGGTAATGGGAATGGGAACGGTAAAGGGAAATGGAAAGGTAATGGGAATGGGAAGTGAACAGAATAGAATAGAATAGAATAGAATACGGAATAGGAACGGGAACGGGAACGAGAATAGAATAGAATAGAATAGAATAGAATAGAATAGAATAGAATAGAATAGAATAGAATAGAATAGAATAGAATAGGGAATGGCAAAGGTAATGGGAATGGGAAAGGTAATGGGAATGGGAACTGAACAGAATAGAATAGAATAGAATAGAATAGAATAGAATAGAATAGAATAGAATAGAATAGAATAGAATAGAATAGGGAATGGGAATGGGAATAGAATAGAATAGAATAGAATAGAATAGAATAGAATAGAATAGAATAGAATAGAATAGAATAGAATAGAATAGAATAGAATAGAATAGGGAATGGGAATGGGAATGGGAATGGGAATGGGGATGGGGATGGGGATGGGGATGGGGATGGGGATGGGGATGGGGATGGGGATGGGGATGGGAATGGGAATGGGAATGGGAAAGGGGATGGGGATGGGGATGGGGATGGGGATGGGAATGGGAATAGAATAGAATAGAATAGAATAGAATAGAATAGAATAGAATAGAATAGAACAGAACAGAACAGAACAGAACAGAACAGAACAGAACAGAATAGAATAGAATAGAATAGAATACGGAATGGGAACGGGAATGACAATAGAATAGAATAGAATAGAATAGAATAGAATAGAATAGAATAGAATAGAATAGAATAGAATAGTATAGAATAAGGAATGGCCAAGGTAATGGGAATGGGAACGGTAATGGGAAATGGAAAGGTAATGGGAATGGGAAGTGAACAGAATAGAATAGAATAGAATAGAATAGAATAGAATAGAATAGAATAGAATAGAATAGAATAGAATATGGAATGGCAAAGGTAATGGGAATGGGAAAGGTAATGGGAAAAGGAAAGGTAATGGGAATGGGAACTGAACAGAATAGAATAGAATAGAATAGAATAGAATAGAATAGAATAGAATAGAATAGGGAATGGCAAAGGTAATGGGAATGGGAAAGGGAATGGGAATGGGAACTGAACAGAATAGAATAGAGTAGAATAGAATAGAATAGAATAGAATAGAATAGAATAGAATAGAATAGAATAGAATAGAATAGAATAGAATAGAATAGAATAGGGAATGGGAATGGGAATGGGAAAGGGGATGGGGATGGGGATGGGGATGGGAATGGGAATGGGAATGGGAATGGGAATAGAATAGAATAGAATAGAATAGAATAGAATAGAATACGGAATGGGAACGGGAATGACAATAGAATAGAATAGAATAGAATAGAATAGAATAGAATAGAATAGAATAGAATAGAATAGAATAGAATAGAATAGAATAGAATACGGAATGGGAATAGAATAGAATAGAGTAGAGTAGAGTAGAATAGAATAGAATAGAATAGAATAGAATAGAATAGAATAGAATAGAACAGAACAGAACAGAACAGAACAGAACAGAACAGAACAGAACAGAATAGAATAGAATAGAATAGAATAGAATACGGAATGGGAACGGGAATGACAATAGAATAGAATAGAATAGAATAGAATAGAATAGAATAGAATAGAATACAATAGAATAGAATAGAATAGAATAGGGAATGGCAAAGGTAATGGGAATGGGAAAGGTAATGGGAATGGGAACTGAACAGAATAGAATAGAATAGAATAGAATAGAATAGAATAGAATAGAATAGAATAGAATAGAATAGAATAGAATAGAATAGAATAGGGAATGGGAATGGGAATGGGAATGGGAATGGGAATGGGAATGGGAATGGGAATGGGAAAGGGGATCGGGATGGGAATGGGGATGGGAATGGGAATGGGAATGGGAATGGGAATAGAATAGAATAGAATAGAATAGAATAGAATAGAATAGAATACGGAATGGGAACGGGAATGACAATAGAATAGAATAGAATAGAATAGAATAGAATAGAATAGAATAGAATAGAATAGAATAGAATAGAATAGAATAGAATAGAATAGAATAGAATACGGAATGGGAACGGGAACGGGAACGGGAATGACAATAGAATAGAATAGAATAGAATGGAATGGAATGGAATGGAATGGAATGGAATGGAATGGAATGGAATGGAATGGAATGGAATGGTATGGAATAGAATAGAATAGAACAGAACAGAACAGAACAGAACAGAACAGAACAGAACAGAACAGAATAGAATAGAATAGAATAGAATAGAATAGAATAGAATAGAATAGAATAGAATAGGGAATGGCAAAGGTAATGGGAATGGGAAAGGTAATGGGAATTGGAACTGAACAGAAAAGAATAGAATAGAATAGAATAGAATACGGAATGGGAACGGGAACGGGAACGGGAATGACAATAGAATAGAATAGAATAGAATAGAATAGAATAGAATACGGAATGGGAACGGGAAGGGGAACGGGAATGACAATAGAATAGAATAGAATAGAATAGAATAGATTGAATAGAATAGAATAGAATAGAATAGAATAGAATAGAATAGAATAGAATAGAATAGAATAGGGAATGGGAATGGGAATGGGAATGGGAAAGGGAAAGGGAAAGGGAATAGAATAGAATAGATAATAGAATAGAATAGAATAGAATAGAATAGAATAGAATAGAATAGAATAGAATAGAATAGAATAGAATAGAATTGAATTGAATAGGGAATGGCAAAGGTAATGGGAATCGGAACGGTAATGGGAAATGGAAAGGTAATAGGAACGGGAAGTGAACAGAATAGAATAGAATAGAATAGAATAGAATAGAATAGAATAGAATAGAATAGAATAGAATAGAATAGAATAGAATAGAATAGAATAGAATAGAATATGGAATGGCAAAGGTAATGGGAATGGGAAAGGTAATGGGAAAAGGAAAGGTAATGGGAATGGGAACTGAACAGAATAGAATAGAATAGAATAGAATAGAATAGAATAGAATAGAATAGAATAGAATAGAATAGAATAGAATAGAATAGGGAATGGCAAAGGTAATGGGAATGGGAAAGGTAATGGGAATGGGAACTGAACAGAATAGAATAGAATAGAATAGAATAGAATAGAATAGAATAGAATAGAATAGAATAGAATAGAATAGAATAGAATAGAATAGAATAGGAAAGAATAGAATAGAATAGAATAGAATAGAATACGGAATAGGAACGGGAACGGGAACGGGAACGGGAACGAGAACGAGAACGAGAATAGAATAGAATAGAATAGAATAGAATAGAATAGAATAGAATAGAATAGAATAGGGAATGGCAAAGGTAATGGGAATGGGAAAGGTAATGGGAATGGGAACTGAACAGAATAGAATAGAATAGAATAGAATAGAATAGAATAGAATAGAATAGAATAGAATAGGGAATGGGAATGGGAATGGGAATGGGAATGGGAATAGAATAGAATAGAATAGAATAGAATAGAATAGAATAGAATAGAATAGAATAGGGAATGGGAATGGGAATGGGAATGGGAATGGGAATGGGAATGGGGAAGGGGATGGGGATGGGGATGGGGATGGGGATGGGAATGGGAATGGGAATGGGAAAGGGGATGGGGATGGGGATGGGGATGGGAATGGGAATGGGAATAGAATAGAATAGAATAGAATAGAATAGAATAGAATAGAATAGAACAGAACAGAACAGAAAAGAACAGAACAGAACAGAACAGAACAGAACAGAATAGAATAGAATAGAATAGAATAGAATAGAATAGAATACGGAATGGGAACGGGAATGACAATAGAATAGAATAGAATAGAATAGAATAGAATAGAATAGAATAGAATAGAACAGAACAGAACAGAACAGAACAGAACAGAACAGAACAGAATAGAATAGAATAGAATAGTATAGAATAAGGAATGGCCAAGGTAATGGGAATGGGAACGGTAATGGGAAATGGAAAGGTAATGGGAATGGGAAGTGAACAGAATAGAATAGAATAGAATAGAATAGAATAGAATAGAATAGAATAGAATAGAATAGAATAGAATAGAATAGAATATGGAATGGCAAAGGTAATGGGAATGGGAATGGTAATGGGAAAAGGAAAGGTAATGGGAATGGGAACTGAACAGAATAGAATAGAATAGAATAGAATAGAATAGAATAGAATAGAATAGAATAGAATAGAATAGAATAGAATAGAATAGAATAGAATAGAATAGAATAGGGAATGGCAAAGGTAATGGGAATGGGAAAGGTAATGGGAATGGGAACTGAACAGAATAGAATAGAATAGAATAGAATAGAATAGAATAGAATAGAATAGAATAGAATAGAATAGAATAGAATAGAATAGAATAGAATAGAATAGAATAGGGAATGGGAATGGGAATGGGAATGGGAATGGGAATGGGAATGGGAAAGGGGATCGGGATGGGGATGGGGATGGGAATGGGAATGGGAATGGGAATGGGAATGGGAATAGAATAGAATAGAATAGAATAGAATAGAATAGAATACGGAATGGGAACGGGAATGACAATAGAATAGAATAGAATAGAATAGAATAGAATAGAATAGAATAGAATAGAATAGAATAGAATAGAATATGGAATGGCAAAGGTAATGGGAATGGGAAAGGTAATGGGAAAAGGAAAGGTAATGGGAATGGGAAGTGAACAGAACAGAATAGAATAGAATAGAATGGAATAGAATAGAATACGGAATGGGAACAGAATAGAATAGAGTAGAGTAGAATAGAATAGATAGAATAGAATAGAATAGAATAGAATACGGAATGGGAATAGAATAGAATAGAATAGAAGAGAAGAGAAGAGAAGAGAAGAGAAGAGAAGAGAAGAGAAGAGAAGAGAAGAGAAGAGAATATGGAATGGGAAAGGTAATGGGAATGGGAAAGGTAATGGGAAAAGGAAAGGTAATGGGAATTGGAACTGAACAGAAAAGAATAGAATAGAATAGAATACGGAATGGGAACAGGAACGGGAACGGGAATGACAATAGAATAGAATAGAATAGAATAGAATAGAATAGAATAGAATAGAATAGAATAGAATAGAATAGAATAGAATAGAATACGGAATGGGAACGGGAACGGGAACGGGAATGACAATAGAATAGAATAGAATAGAATGGAATGGAATGGAATGGAATGGAATGGAATGGAATGGAATGGTATGGAATAGAATAGAATAGAATAGAATAGATAGAATAGAATAGAATAGAATAGAATAGAATAGAATAGAATAGAATAGAATAGAATAGAATAGAATAGACTATGGAACGGCAAAGTTAATGGGAATGGGAAAGGTAATGGGAAAAGGAAAGGTAATGGGAATGGGAACTGAACAGAATAGAATAGAATAGAATAGAATAGAATAGAATAGAATAGAATAGAATAGAATAGAATAGAATAGAATAGAATAGAATACAGAATGGGAACGGGAACGGGAACGGGAATGACAATAGAATAGAATAGTATAGTATAGAATAGAATAGAATAGAATAGAATAGAATAGAATAGAATAGAATAGAATAGAATAGAATAGAATAGAATAGAATAGAATAGAATAGAATAGGGAATGGCAAAGGTAATGGGAATGGGAAAGGTAATGGGAATGGGAACAGAATAGAAAAGAATAGAATAGAATAGAATAGAGTAGAGTAGAGTAGAGTAGAGTAGAGTAGAGTAGAGTAGAGTAGAGTAGAATAGAATAGAATAGAATAGAATAGAATAGAATAGAATAGAATAGAATAGAATAGAATAGAATAGAATATGAAATGGCAAAGGTAATGGGAATGGGAAAGGTAATGGGAAAAGGAAAGGTAATGGGAATTGGAACTGAACAGAAAAGAATAGAATAGAATAGAATAGAATACGGAATGGGAACAGGAACGGGAACGGGAATGACAATAGAATAGAATAGAATAGAATAGAATAGAATAGAATAGAATAGAATAGAATAGAATAGAATAGAATAGAATAGAATAGAATAGAATACGGAATGGGAACGGGAACGGGAACGGGAATGACAATAGAATAGAATAGAATAGAATAGAATAGAATAGAATAGAATAGAATAGAATGGAATGGAATGGAATGGAATGGAATGGAATGGAATGGTATGGAATGGAATAGAATAGAATAGAATAGAATAGAATGGAATAGAATAGAATAGAATAGAATAGAATATGGAATGGCAAAGGTAATGGGAATGGGAACGGTAATGGGAAATGGAAAGGTAATGGGAATGGGAAGTGAACAGAAAAGAATAGAATAGAATAGAATAGAATAGAATAGAATAGAATAGAATAGAATAGAATAGAATAGAATAGAATAGAATAGAATAGAATAGAATAGAATAGAATAGAATAGAATAGAATAGAATAGAACACAGAATGGGAACGGGAACGGGAACGGGAATGACAATAGAATAGAATAGTATAGAATAGAATAGAATAGAATAGAATAGAATAGAATAGAATAGAATAGAATAGAATAGAATAGAATAGGGAATGGCAAAGGTAATGGGAATGGGAAAGGTAATGGTAATGGGAACAGAATAGAAAAGAATAGAAAAGAATAGAATAGAATAGAATAGAATAGAATAGAATAGAATAGAATAGAATAGAATAGAATAGAATAGAATAGAATAGAATAGAATAGGGAATGGCAAAGGTAATGGGAATGGGAAAGGTAATGGTAATGGGAACAGAATAGAAAAGAATAGAATAGAATAGAATAGAATAGAACAGAATATGGAATGGGAACGGGAACGGGAATGACAATAGAATAGAATAGAATAGAATAGAATAGAATAGAATAGAATAGAATAGAATAGAATACGGAATGGGAACGGGAACGGGAACGGGAACGGGAATGACAATAGAATAGAATAGAATAAAATAGAATAGAATAGAATAGAATGGAATGGAATGGAATGGAATGGAATGGAATAGAATAGAATAGAATAGAATAGAATAGAATAGAATAGAATAGAATAGAATAGAATAGAATAGAATATGGAATGGCAAAGGTAATGGGAATGGGAACGGTAATGGGAAATGGAAAGGTAATGGGAATGGGAAGTGAACAGAATAGAATAGAATAGAATAGAATACGGAATAGGAACGGGAACGGGAACGAGAATAGAATAGAATAGAATAGAATAGAATAGAATAGAATAGAATAGAATAGAATAGAATAGAATAGAATAGAATAGAATAGAATAGGGAATGGCAAAGGTAATGGGAATGGGAAAGGTAATGGGAATGGGAACTGAACAGAATAGAATAGAATAGAACAGAATAGAATAGAATAGAATAGAATAGGGAATGGGAATGGGAATGGGAATAGAATAGAATAGAATAGAATAGAATAGAATAGAATAGAATAGAATAGAATAGAATAGAATAGAATAGAATAGAATAGGGAATGGGAATGGGAATGGGAATGGGAATGGGAAAGGGAAAGGGGATGGGGATGGGGATGGGGATGGGGATGGGGATGGGGATGGGAATGGAAATGGGAATGGGAAAGGGGATGGGGATGGGGATGGGGATGGGGATGGGGATGGGAATGGGAATAGAATAGAATAGAACAGAACAGAAAAGAACAGAACAGAACAGAACAGAACAGAATAGAATAGAATAGAATAGAATAGAATACGGAATGGGAACGGGAATGACAATAGAATAGAATAGAATAGAATAGAATAGAATAGAATAGAATAGAATAGAATAGAATAGAATAGAACAGAACAGAACAGAACAGAACAGAACAGAACAGAATAGAATAGAATAGAATAGAATAGAATAGAATAGAATAGAATAGAATAGTATAGAATAAGGAATGGCCAAGGTAATGGGAATGGGAACGGTAATGGGAAATGGAAAGGTAATGGGAATGGGAAGTGAACAGAATAGAATAGAATAGAATAGAATAGAATAGAATAGAATAGAATAGAATAGGGAATGGCAAAGGTAATGGGAATGGGAAAGATAATGGGAAAAGGAAAGGTAATGGGAATGGGAACTGAACAGAATAGAATAGAATAGAATAGAATAGAATAGAATAGAATAGAATAGAATAGAATAGAATAGAATAGAATAGAATAGAATAGGGAATGGCAAAGGTAATGGGAATGGGAAAGGGAATGGGAATGGGAACTGAACAGAATAGAATAGAATAGAATAGAATAGAATAGAATAGAATAGAATAGAATAGAATAGAATAGAATAGAATAGAATAGAATAGAATAGAATAGAATAGGGAATGGGAATGGGAATGGGAATGGGAAAGGGGATGGGGATGGGGATGGGGATGGGGATGGGAATGGGAATGGGAATGGGAATAGAATAGAATAGAATAGAATAGAATAGAATAGAATAGAATAGAATAGAATAGAATAGAATAGAATAGAATACGGAATGGGAACGGGAATGACAATAGAATAGAATAGAATAGAATAGAATAGAATAGAATAGAATAGAATAGAATAGAATAGAATAGAATAGAATACGGAATGGGAATAGAATAGAATAGAGTAGAGTAGAGTAGAATAGAATAGAATAGAATAGAATAGAATAGAATAGAATAGAATAGAATAGAATAGAATATGGAATGGCAAAGGTAATGGGAATGGGAAAGGTAATGGGAAAAGGAAAGGTAATGGGAATTGGAACTGAACAGAAAAGAAAAGAATAGAATAGAATAGAATACGGAATGGGAACAGGAACGGGAACGGGAATGACAATAGAATAGAATAGAATAGAATAGAATAGAATAGAATAGAATAGAATAGAATAGAATAGAATAGAATAGAATAGAATAGAATAGGGAATGGGAATGGGAATGGGAATGGGAATGGGAAAGGGGATGGGGATGGGGATGGGGATGGGGATGGGGATGGGGATGGGAATGGAAATGGGAATGGGAAAGGGGATGGGGATGGGAATGGGAATAGAATAGAACAGAACAGAACAGAACAGAACAGAACAGAACAGAATAGAATAGAATAGAATAGAATAGAATAGAATAGAATACGGAATGGGAACGGGAATGACAATAGAATAGAATAGAATAGAATAGAATAGAATAGAATAGAATAGAATAGAATAGAATAGAATAGAATAGAATAGAATAGAATAGAATAGAATAGAATAGTATAGAATAAGGAATGGCCAAGGTAATGGGAATGGGAACGGTAATGGGAAATGGAAAGGTAATGGGAATGGGAAGTGAACAGAATAGAATAGAATAGAATAGAATAGAATAGAATAGAATAGAATAGAATAGAATAGAATAGAATAGAATAGAATAGAATAGAATAGAATAGAATAGAATATGGAATGGCAAAGGTAATGGGAATGGGAAAGGTAATGGGAAAAGGAAAGGTAATGGGAATGGGAACTGAACAGAATAGAATAGAATAGAATAGAATAGAATAGAATAGAATAGAATAGAATAGAATAGAATAGAATAGAATAGGGAATGGCAAAGGTAATGGGAATGGGAAAGGGAATGGGAATGGGAACAGAATAGAATAGAATAGAATAGAATAGAATAGAATAGAATAGAATAGAATAGAATAGAATAGAATAGAATAGGGAATGGGAATGGGAATGGGAAAGGGGATGGGGATGGGGATGGGGATGGGAATGGGAATGGGAATAGAATAGAATAGAATAGAATAGAATAGAATAGAATAGAATAGAATAGAATAGAATAGAATAGAATAGAATACGGAATGGGAACGGGAATGACAATAGAATAGAATAGAATAGAATAGAATAGAATAGAATAGAATAGAATAGAATACGGAATGGGAATAGAATAGAATAGAGTAGAGTAGAGTAGAGTAGAATAGAATAGAATAGAATAGAATAGAATAGAATAGAATAGAATAGAATAGAATAGAATAGAATAGAATAGAATATGGAATGGCAAAGGTAATGGGAATGGGAAAGGTAATGGGAAAAGGAAAGGTAATGGGAATTGGAACTGAACAGAAAAGAAAAGAATAGAATAGAATAGAATACGGAATGGGAACAGGAACGGGAACGGGAATGACAATAGAATAGAATAGAATAGAATAGAATAGAATAGAATAGAATAGAATAGAATAGAATAGAATAGAATAGAATAGAATAGAATAGAATACGGAATGGGAACGGGAACGGGAATGGGAATGACAATAGAATAGAATAGAATAGAATAGAATAGAATAGAATAGAATAGAATGGAATGGAATGGAATGGAATGGAATGGAATGGAATGGAATGGAATGGAATAGAATAGAATAGAATAGAATAGAATAGAATAGAATAGAATAGAATAGAATAGAATAGAATAGAATAGAATATGGAATGGCAAAGGTAATGGGAATGGGAACGGTAATGGGAAATGGAAAGGTAATGGGAATGGGAAGTGAACAGAATAGAATAGAATAGAATACGGAATAGGAACGGGAACGGGAACGAGAATAGAATAGAATAGAATAGAATAGAATAGAATAGAATAGAATAGAATAGAATAGAATAGAATAGAATAGAATAGGGAATGGCAAAGGTAATGGGAATGGGAAAGGTAATGGGAATGGGAACTGAACAGAATAGAATAGAATAGAATAGAATAGAATAGAATAGGGAATGGGAATGGGAATGGGAATAGAATAGAATAGAATAGAATAGAATAGAATAGAATAGAATAGAATAGAATAGGGAATGGGAATGGGAATGGGAATGGGAATGGGAATGGGAATGGGAATTGGAATGGGAAAGGGGATGGGGATGGGGATGGGGATGGGAATGGGAATGGGAATGGAAATGGGAAAGGGGATGGGGATGGGGATGGGGATGGGGATGGGGATGGGAATGGGAATGGGAATGGGAATAGAATAGAATAGAATAGAATAGAATAGAATAGAACAGAATAGAACAGAACAGAACAGAACAGAACAGAATAGAATAGAATAGAATACGGAATGGGAACGGGAATGACAATAGAATAGAATAGAATAGAATAGAATAGAATAGAACAGAACAGAACAGAACAGAACAGAACAGAACAGAATAGAACAGAACAGAATAGAATAGAATAGAATAGAATACGGAATGGGAACGGGAATGACAATAGAATAGAATAGAATAGAATAGAATAGAATAGAATAGAATAGAACAGAACAGAACAGAACAGAACAGAACAGAACAGAACAGAACAGAACAGAACAGAATAGAATAGAATAGAATAGAATAGAATAGAATAGAATAGTATAGAATAAGGAATGGCCAAGGTAATGGGAATGGGAACGGTAATGGGAAATGGAAAGGTAATGGGAATGGGAAGTGAACAGAATAGAATAGAATAGAATAGAATAGAATAGAATAGAATAGAATAGAATAGAATAGAATAGAATAGAATAGAATAGAATAGAATAGAATAGAATAGAATAGAATAGAATAGAATAGAATATGGAATGGCAAAGGTAATGGGAATGGGAAAGGTAATGGGAAAAGGAAAGGTAATGGGAATGGGAACTGAACAGAATAGAATAGAATAAAATAGAATAGAATAGAATAGAATAGAATAGAATAGAATAGAATAGAATAGAATAGAATACAGAATGGGAACGGGAACGGGAACGGGAATGACAATAGAATAGAATAGTATAGAATAGAATAGAATAGAATAGAATAGAATAGAATAGAATAGAATAGAATAGGGAATGGGAATGGGAATGGGAATGGGAATGGGAATGGGAAAGGGGATGGGGACGGGAATGGGGATGGGGATGGGAATGGGAATGGGAATGGGAATAGAATAGAATAGAATAGAATAGAATAGAATAGAATACGGAATGGGAACGGGAATGACAATAGAATAGAATAGAATAGAATAGAATAGAATAGAATAGAATAGAATAGAATAGAATAGGGAATGGCAAAGGTAATGGGAATGGGAAAGGTAATGGGAATGGGAACTGAACAGAATAGAATAGAATAGAATAGAATAGAATAGAATAGAATAGAATAGAATAGAATAGAATAGAATAGAATAGAATAGGGAATGGGAATGGGAATGGGAATGGGAATGGGAAAGGGGATGGGGATGGGGATGGGAATGGGAATGGGAATGGGAATGGGAATGGGAATAGAATAGAATAGAATAGAATAGAACAGAACAGAACAGAACAGAACAGAACAGAACAGAACAGAACAGAATAGAATAGAATAGAATAGAATACGGAATGGGAACGGGAATGACAATAGAATAGAATAGAATAGAATAGAATAGAATAGAATAGAATAGAATAGAATAGAATACAATAGAGTAGAGTAGAGTAGAGTAGAGTAGAGTAGAGTAGAGTAGAGTAGAATAGAATAGAATAGAATAGAATAGAATAGAATAGAATAGAATACAGAATGGGAACGGGAACGGGAACGGGAATGACAATAGAATAGAATAGTATAGAATAGAATAGAATAGAATAGAATAGAATAGAATAGAATAGAATAGAATAGAATAGAATAGAATAGAATAGGGAATGGCAAAGGTAATGGGAATGGGAAAGGTAATGGTAATGGGAACAGAATAGAATAGAATAGAATAGAATAGAATAGAATAGAATAGAATAGAATAGAATAGAATATGGAATGGCAAAGGTAATGGGAATGGGAAAGGTAATGGGAAAAGGAAAGGTAATGGGAATTGGAACTGAACAGAAAAGAATAAAATAGAATAAAATAGAATACGGAATGAGAACAGGAACGGGAACGGGAATGACAATAGAATAGAATAGAATAGAATAGAATAGAATAGAATAGAATAGAATACGGAATGGGAACAGGAACGGGAACGGGAATGACAATAGAATAGAATAGAATAGAATAGAATAGAATAGAATAGAATAGAATAGAATAGAATAGAATAGAATACGGAATGGGAACAGGAACGGGAACGGGAATGACAATAGAATAGAATAGAATAGAATAGAATAGAATAGAATAGAATAGAATAGAATAGAATAGAATGGAATGGAATGGAATGGAATGGAATGGAATGGAATGGAATGGAATGGAGTGGAATGGAATGGTATGGAATAGAATAGAATAGAATAGAATAGAATAGAATAGAATAGAATAGAATAGAATAGAATAGAATATGGAATGGCAAAGGTAATGGGAATGGGAACGGTAATGGGAAATGGAAAGATAATGGGAATGGGAAATGAACAGAAAAGAATAGAATAGAATAGAATAGAATAGAATAGAATAGAATAGAATAGAATAGAATAGAATACAATAGAATAGAATAGAATAGAATACAGAATGGGAACGGGAACGGGAACGGGAATGACAATAGAATAGAATAGTATAGTATAGAATAGAATAGAATAGAATAGAATAGAATAGAATAGAATAGAATAGAATAGAATAGAATAGAATAGAATAGAATAGAATAGAATACGGAATGGGAATAGAATATAATAGAGTAGAGTAGAATAGAATAGAATAGAATAGAATAGAATAGAATAGAATAGAATAGAATAGAATAGAATGGAATAGAATAGAATATGGAATGGCAAAGGTAATGGGAATGGGAAAGGTAATGGGAAAAGGAAAGGTAATGGGAATTGGAACTGAACAGAAAAGAATAGAATAGAATAGAATAGAATACGGAATGGGAACAGGAACGGGAACGGGAATAACAATAGAATAGAATAGAATAGAATAGAATAGAATAGAATAGAATAGAATAGAATAGAATAGAATAGAATAGAATAGAATAGAATAGAATAGAATACAGAATGGGAACGGGAACGGGAACGGGAATGACAATAGAATAGAATAGAATAGAATAGAATAGAATAGAATAGAATGGAATGGAATGGAATGGAATGGAATGGAATGGAATGGAATGGAATGGAATAGAATAGAATAGAATAGAATAGAATAGAATAGAATAAAATAGAATAGAATAGAATAGAATATGGAATGGCAAAGGTAATGGGAATGGGAACGGTAAAGGGAAATGGAAAGGTAATGGGAATGGGAAGTGAACAGAATAGAATAGAATAGAATAGAATACGGAATAGGAACGGGAACGGGAACGAGAATAGAATAGAATAGAATAGAATAGAATAGAATAGAATAGAATAGAATAGAATAGAATAGAATAGAATAGGGAATGGCAAAGGTAATGGGAATGGGAAAGGGAATGGGAATGGGAACTGAACAGAATAGAATAGAATAGAATAGAATAGAATAGAATAGAATAGAATAGAATAGAATAGAATAGAATAGAATAGAATAGAATAGAATAGAATAGGGAATGGGAATGGGAATAGAATAGAATAGAATAGAATAGAATAGAATAGAATAGAATAGAATAGAATAGAATAGAATAGAATAGAATAGAATAGGGAATGGGAATGGGAATGGGAATGGGAATGGGGATGGGGATGGGGATGGGGATGGGGATGGGGATGGGGATGGGGATGGGGATGGGAATGGGAATGGGAATGGGAAAGGGGATGGGGATGGGGATGGGGATGGGAATGGGAATAGAATAGAATAGAATAGAATAGAATAGAATAGAATAGAACAGAACAGAACAGAACAGAACAGAACAGAACAGAACAGAACAGAACAGAATAGAATAGAATAGAATAGAATAGAATAGAATAGAATACGGAATGGGAACGGGAATGACAATAGAATAGAATAGAATAGAATAGAATAGAATAGAATAGAATAGAATAGAATAGAATAGAATAGAATAGAATAGAATAGTATAGAATAAGGAATGGCCAAGGTAATGGGAATGGGAACGGTAATGGGAAATGGAAAGGTAATGGGAATGGGAAGTGAACAGAATAGAATAGAATAGAATAGAATAGAATAGAATAGAATAGAATAGAATAGAATAGAATAGAATAGAATATGGAATGGCAAAGGTAATGGGAATGGGAAAGGTAATGGGAAAAGGAAAGGTAATGGGAATGGGAACTGAACAGAATAGAATAGAATAGAATAGAATAGAATAGAATAGAATAGAATAGAATAGAATAGAATAGAATAGAATAGGGAATGGCAAAGGTAATGGGAATGGGAAAGGGAATGGGAATGGGAACTGAACAGAATAGAATAGAGTAGAGTAGAATAGAATAGAATAGAATAGAATAGAATAGAATAGAATAGAATAGAATAGAATAGAATAGAATAGAATAGAATAGAATAGAATAGGGAATGGCAAAGGTAATGGGAATGGGAAAGGGAATGGGAATGGGAACTGAACAGAATAGAATAGAGTAGAATAGAATAGAATAGAATAGAATAGAATAGAATAGAATAGAATAGAATAGAATAGAATAGAATAGAATAGAATAGGGAATGGGAATGGGAATGGGAAAGGGGATGGGGATGGGGATGGGGATGGGAATGGGAATGGGGATGGGGATGGGGATGGGGATGGGGATGGGGATGGGGATGGGAATGGGAATGGGAATGGGAAAGGGGATGGGGATGGGGATGGGGATGGGAATGGGAATAGAATAGAATAGAATAGAATAGAATAGAATAGAATAGAATAGAATAGAATAGAACAGAACAGAACAGAACAGAACAGAACAGAACAGAATAGAATAGAATAGAATAGAATAGAATAGAATAGAATACGGAATGGGAACGGGAATGACAATAGAATAGAATAGAATAGAATAGAATAGAATAGAATAGAATAGAATAGAATAGAATAGAATAGAATAGAATAGTATAGAATAAGGAATGGCCAAGGTAATGGGAATGGGAACGGTAATGGGAAATGGAAAGGTAATGGGAATGGGAAGTGAACAGAATAGAATAGAATAGAATAGAATAGAATAGAATAGGGAATGGGAATGGGAATAGAATAGAATAGAATAGAATAGAATAGAATAGAATAGAATAGAATAGAATAGAATAGAATAGAATAGGGAATGGGAATGGGAATGGGAATGGGAATGGGAATGGGGATGGGGATGGGGATGGGGATGGGGATGGGGATGGGGATGGGGATGGGGATGGGGATGGGGATGGGGATGGGAATGGGAATGGGAATGGGAAAGGGGATGGGGATGGGGATGGGGATGGGAATGGGAATAGAATAGAATAGAATAGAATAGAATAGAATAGAATAGAATAGAACAGAACAGAACAGAACAGAACAGAACAGAACAGAACAGAATAGAATAGAATAGAATAGAATAGAATAGAATAGAATACGGAATGGGAACGGGAATGACAATAGAATAGAATAGAATAGAATAGAATAGAATAGAATAGAATAGAATAGAATAGAATAGAATAGAATAGAATAGTATAGAATAAGGAATGGCCAAGGTAATGGGAATGGGAACGGTAATGGGAAATGGAAAGGTAATGGGAATGGGAAGTGAACAGAATAGAATAGAATAGAATAGAATAGAATAGAATAGAATAGAATAGAATAGAATAGAATAGAATAGAATAGAATAGAATAGAATAGAATATGGAATGGCAAAGGTAATGGGAATGGGAAAGGTAATGGGAAAAGGAAAGGTAATGGGAATGGGAACTGAACAGAATAGAATAGAATAGAATAGAATAGAATAGAATAGAATAGAATAGAATAGAATAGAATAGGGAATGGCAAAGGTAATGGGAATGGGAAAGGGAATGGGAATGGGAACTGAACAGAATAGAATAGAATAGAATAGAATAGAATAGAATAGAATAGAATAGAATAGAATAGAATAGAATAGAATAGGGAATGGGAATGGGAATGGGAAAGGGGATGGGGATGGGGATGGGGATGGGGATGGGAATGGGAATGGGAATGGGAATGGGAATAGAATAGAATAGAATAGAATAGAATAGAATAGAATAGAATACGGAATGGGAACGGGAATGACAATAGAATAGAATAGAATAGAATAGAATACAATAGAATAGAATAGAATAGAATAGAATAGAATAGAATAGAATAGAATAGAATAGAATAGAATAGAATACGGAATGGGAATAGAATAGAATAGAGTAGAGTAGAGTAGAATAGAATAGAATAGAATAGAATAGAATAGAATAGAATAGAATAGAATAGAATAGAATATGGAATGGCAAAGGTAATGGGAATGGGAAAGGTAATGGGAAAAGGAAAGGTAATGGGAATTGGAACTGAACAGAAAAGAATAGAATAGAATAGAATAGAATACGGAATGGGAACAGGAACGGGAACGGGAATGACAATAGAATAGAATAGAATAGAATAGAATAGAATAGAATAGAATAGAATAGAATAGAATAGAATAGAATAGAATAGAATAGAATACGGAATGGGAACGGGAACGGGAACGGGAATGACAATAGAATAGAATAGAATAGAATAGAATAGAATAGAATGGAATGGAATGGAATGGAATGGAATGGAATAGAATAGAATAGAATAGAATAGAATAGAATAGAATAGAATAGAACAGAATAGAATAGAATAGAATATGGAATGGCAAAGGTAATGGGAATGGGAACGGTAATGGGAAATGGAAAGGTAATGGGAATGGGAAGTGAACAGAATAGAATAGAATAGAATAGAATACGGAATAGGAACGGGAACGAGAATAGAATAGAATAGAATAGAATAGAATAGAATAGAATAGAATAGAATAGAATAGAATAGAATAGAATAGAATAGAATAGGGAATGGGAATGGGAATGGGAATGGGAATGGGAATGGGAATGGGAATGGGAATGGGAATGGGAAAGGGGATGGGGATGGGGATGGGAATGGGAATGGGAATGGGAATGGGAATGGGAAAGGGGATGGGGATGGGGATGGGAATGGGAATGGGAATAGAATAGAATAGAATAGAATAGAATAGAATAGAATAGAATAGAATAGAATAGAATAGAATAGAATAGAATAGAATAGAATAGAATAGAATAGAATAGAATAGAATAGAATAGTATAGAATAAGGAATGGCCAAGGTAATGGGAATGGGAACGGTAATGGGAAATGGAAAGGTAATGGGAATGGGAACTGAACAGAACAGAATAGAATAGAATAGAATAGAATAGAATAGAATAGAATAGAATAGAATAGAATAGGGAATGGGAATGGGAATGGGAATAGAATAGAATAGAATAGAATAGAATAGAATAGAATAGAATAGAATAGAATAGAATAGAATAGAATAGAATAGGGAATGGGAATGGGAATGGGGATGGGGATGGGGATGGGGATGGGGATGGGGATGGGGATGGGGATGGGGATGGGGATGGGGATGGGAATGGGAATGGGAATGGGAAAGGGGATGGGGATGGGGATGGGGATGGGAATGGGAACGGGAATGACAATAGAATAGAATAGAATAGAATAGAATAGAATAGAATAGAATAGAATAGAATAGAATAGAATAGGGAATGGCAAAGGTAATGGGAATGGGTAAGGTAATGGGAATGGGAACTGAAGAGAACAGAATAGAATAGAATAGAATAGAATAGAATAGAATAGAATAGAATAGAATAGGGAATGGGAATGGGAATGGGAATAGAATAGAATAGAATAGAATAGAATAGAATAGAATAGAATAGAATAGAATAGAATAGAATAGAATAGAATAGAATAGAATAGGGAATGGGAATGGGAAAGGGGATGGGGATGGGGATGGGGATGGGGATGGGAATGGGAATGGGAATGGGAATGGGAAAGGGGATGGGGATGGGGATGGGGATGGGGATGGGAATGGGAATGGGAATGGGAATAGAATAGAATAGAATAGAATAGAATAGAATAGAATAGAACAGAACAGAACAGAACAGAACAGAACAGAACAGAATAGAATAGAATAGAATAGAATAGAATACGGAATGGGAACGGGAATGACAATAGAATAGAATAGAATAGAATAGAATAGAACAGAATAGAATAGAATAGAATAGAATAGAATAGAATAAGGAATGGCCAAGGTAATGGGAATGGGAACGGTAATGGGAAATGGAAAGGTAATGGGAATGGGAAGTGAACAGAATAGAATAGAATAGAATAGAATAGAATAGAATAGAATAGAATAGAATAGAATAGAATAGAATAGAATAGAATAGAATAGAATATGGAATGGCAAAGGTAATGGGAATGGGAAAGGTAATGGGAAAAGGAAAGGTAATGGGAATGGGAACTGAACAGAATAGAATAGAATAGAATAGAATAGAATAGAATAGAATAGAATAGAATAGAATAGAATAGGGAATGGCAAAGGTAATGGGAATGGGAAAGGTAATGGGAATGGGAACTGAACAGAATAGAATAGAATAGAATAGAATAGAATAGAATAGAATAGAATAGAATAGAATAGAATAGAATAGAATAGAATAGAATAGAATAGGGAATTGGAATGGGAATGGGAATGGGAATGGGAAAGGGGATGGGGATGGGGATGGGGATGGGAATAGAACAGAACAGAACAGAACAGAACAGAACAGAACAGAACAGAATAGAATAGAATAGAATACGGAATGGGAACGGGAATGACAATAGAATAGAATAGAATAGAATAGAATAGAATAGAATAGAATAGAATAGAATAGAATAAAATAGAATAGATTAGAATAGGGAATGGGAATGGGAAAGGGAAAGGGAAAGGGAATAGAATAGAACAGAACAGAACAGAACAGAACAGAACAGAACAGAACAGAACAGAATAGAATAGAATAGTATATAATGAGGAATGGCCAAGGTAATGGGAATGGGAACGGTAATGGGAAATGGAAAGGTAATGGGAATGGGAAGTGAACAGAATAGAATAGAATAGAATAGAATAGAATAGAATAGAATAGAATAGAATAGAATAGAATAGAATAGAATAGAATAGAATATGGAATGGCAAAGGTAATGGGAATGGGAAAGGTAATGGGAAAAGGAAAGGTAATGGGAATGGGAACTGAACAGAATAGAATAGAATAGAATAGAATAGAATAGAATAGAATAGAATAGAATAGAATAGAATACGGAATGGGAACGGGAACGGGAACGGGAATGACAATAGAATAGAATAGAATAGAATAGAATAGAATAGAATAGGGAATGGCAAAGGTAATGGGAATGGGAAAGGTAATGGGAAAGGTAATGGGAATGGGAATAGAATAGAATAGAATAGAATAGAATAGAATAGAATAGGGAACGGGAATGGGAATGGGAATGGGAAAGGGAAAGGGAATGGGAAAGGGAATGGGAATGGGAATGTGAATAGAATAGAATAGAATAGAATAGAATAGAATAGAATAGAATAGAATATGGAATGGCAAAGGTAATGGGAATGGGAAAGGTAATGGGAAAAGGAAAGGTAATGGGAATTGGAACTGAACAGAAAAGAATAGAATAGAATAGAATAGAATACGGAATGGGAACAGGAACGGGAACGGGAATGTCAATAGAATAGAATAGAATAGAATAGAATAGAATAGAATAGAATAGAATAGAATAGAATAGAATAGAATAGAATAGAATAGAATACGGAATGGGAACGGGAACGGGAACGGGAATGACAATAGAATAGAATAGAATAGAATAGAATAGAATGGAATGGAATGGAATGGAATGGAATGGAATGGAATAGAATAGAATAGAATAGAATAGAATAGAATAGAATAGAATAGAACAGAATAGAATAGAATAGAATATGGAATGGCAAAGGTAATGGGAATGGGAACGGTAATGGGAAATGGAAAGGTAATGGGAATGGGAAGTGAACAGAATAGAATAGAATAGAATAGAATACGGAATAGGAACGGGAACGAGAATAGAATAGAATAGAATAGAATAGAATAGAATAGAATAGAATAGAATAGAATAGAATAGAATAGAATAGAATAGAATAGAATAGGGAATGGGAATGGGAATGGGAATGGGAATGGGAATGGGAATGGGAATGGGAATGGGAAAGGGGATGGGGATGGGGATGGGAATGGGAATGGGAATGGGAATGGGAATGGGAAAGGGGATGGGGATGGGGATGGGGATGGGGATGGGAATGGGAATGGGAATAGAATAGAATAGAATAGAATAGAATAGAATAGAATAGAATAGAATAGAATAGAATAGAATAGAATAGAATAGAATAGAATAGAATAGAATAGAATAGAATAGAATAGAATAGAATAGTATAGAATAAGGAATGGCCAAGGTAATGGGAATGGGAACGGTAATGGGAAATGGAAAGGTAATGGGAATGGGAACTGAACAGAACAGAATAGAATAGAATAGAATAGAATAGAATAGAATAGAATAGAATAGAATAGAATAGAATAGGGAATGGGAATGGGAATGGGAATAGAATAGAATAGAATAGAATAGAATAGAATAGAATAGAATAGAATAGAATAGAATAGAATAGAATAGAATAGAATAGGGAATGGGAATGGGAATGGGGATGGGGATGGGGATGGGGATGGGGATGGGGATGGGGATGGGGATGGGGATGGGAATGGGAATGGGAATGGGAAAGGGGATGGGGATGGGGATGGGGATGGGAATGGGAACGGGAATGACAATAGAATAGAATAGAATAGAATAGAATAGAATAGAATAGAATAGAATAGAATAGAATAGAATAGGGAATGGCAAAGGTAATGGGAATGGGTAAGGTAATGGGAATGGGAACTGAAGAGAACAGAATAGAATAGAATAGAATAGAATAGAATAGAATAGAATAGAATAGAATAGAATAGGGAATGGGAATGGGAATGGGAATAGAATAGAATAGAATAGAATAGAATAGAATAGAATAGAATAGGGAATGGGAATGGGAAAGGGGATGGGGATGGGGATTGGGATGGGGATGGGAATGGGAATGGGAATGGGAATGGGAAAGGGGATGGGGATGGGGATGGGGATGGGGATGGGAATGGGAATGGGAATGGGAATAGAATAGAATAGAATAGAATAGAATAGAATAGAATAGAATAGAACAGAACAGAACAGAACAGAACAGAACAGAACAGAATAGAATAGAATAGAATAGAATAGAATACGGAATGGGAACGGGAATGACAATAGAATAGAATAGAATAGAATAGAATAGAACAGAATAGAATAGAATAGAATAGAATAGAATAAGGAATGGCCAAGGTAATGGGAATGGGAACGGTAATGGGAAATGGAAAGGTAATGGGAATGGGAAGTGAACAGAATAGAATAGAATAGAATAGAATAGAATAGAATAGAATAGAATAGAATAGAATAGAATAGAATAGAATAGAATAGAATAGAATAGAATATGGAATGGCAAAGGTAATGGGAATGGGAAAGGTAATGGGAAAAGGAAAGGTAATGGGAATGGGAACTGAACAGAATAGAATAGAATAGAATAGAATAGAATAGAATAGAATAGAATAGAATAGAATAGGGAATGGCAAAGGTAATGGGAATGGGAAAGGTAATGGGAATGGGAACTGAACAGAATAGAATAGAATAGAATAGAATAGAATAGAATAGAATAGAATAGAATAGAATAGAATAGAATAGAATAGAATAGGGAATTGGAATGGGAATGGGAATGGGAATGGGAAAGGGGATGGGGATGGGGATGGGGATGGGAATAGAACAGAACAGAACAGAACAGAACAGAACAGAACAGAATAGAATAGAATAGAATACGGAATGGGAACGGGAATGACAATAGAATAGAATAGAATAGAATAGAATAGAATAGAATAGAATAGAATAGAATAGAATAAAATAGAATAGATTAGAATAGGGAATGGGAATGGGAAAGGGAAAGGGAAAGGGAATAGAATAGAACAGAACAGAACAGAACAGAACAGAACAGAACAGAACAGAACAGAACAGAATAGAATAGAATAGTATATAATGAGGAATGGCCAAGGTAATGGGAATGGGAACGGTAATGGGAAATGGAAAGGTAATGGGAATGGGAAGTGAACAGAATAGAATAGAATAGAATAGAATAGAATAGAATAGAATAGAATAGAATAGAATAGAATAGAATAGAATAGAATAGAATAGAATAGAATATGGAATGGCAAAGGTAATGGGAATGGGAAAGGTAATGGGAAAAGGAAAGGTAATGGGAATGGGAACTGAACAGAATAGAATAGAATAGAATAGAATAGAATAGAATAGAATAGAATAGAATAGAATAGAATAGAATAGAATAGAATAGAATACGGAATGGGAACGGGAACGGGAACGGGAATGACAATAGAATAGAATAGAATAGAATAGAATAGAATAGAATAGGGAATGGCAAAGGTAATGGGAATGGGAAAGGTAATGGGAAAGGTAATGGGAATGGGAATAGAATAGAATAGAATAGAATAGAATAGAATAGAATAGGGAACGGGAATGGGAATGGGAATGGGAAAGGGAAAGGGAATGGGAAAGGGAATGGGAATGGGAATGTGAATAGAATAGAATAGAATAGAATAGAATAGAATAGAATAGAGTAGAGTAGAGTAGAGTAGAGTAGAGTAGAGTAGAGTAGAGTAGAGTAGAGTAGAGTAGAGTAGAATAGAATAGAATAGAATAGAATAGAATAGAATAGAATAGAATAGAATAGAATAGAATAGAATACGGAATGGGAACGGGAACGGGAACGGGAATGACAATAGAATAGAATAGAATAGTATAGAATAGAATAGAATAGAATAGAATAGAATAGGGAATGGCAAAGGTAATGGGAATGGGAAAGGTAATGGGAAAGGTAATGGGAATGGGAACTGAATAGAATAGAATAGAATAGAATAGAATAGAATAGAATAGAATAGAATAGGGAATGGGAATGGGAATGGGAATGGGAAAGGGAATGGGAAAGGGAATGGGAATGGGAATGTGAATAGAATAGAATAGAATAGAATAGAATAGAATAGAGTAGAGTAGAGTAGAGTAGAGTAGAGTAGAGTAGAGTAGAATAGAATAGAATAGAATAGAATAGAATAGAATATGGAATGGCAAAGGTAATGGGAATGGGAAAGGTAATGGGAAAAGGAAAGGTAATGGGAATGGGAACTGAACAGAATAGAATAGAATAGAATAGAATAGAATAGAATAGAATAGAATAGAATAGAATAGAATACAGAATGGGAACGGGAACGGGAATGTGAAATGGAAAGGTAATCGGAATTGGAAGTGAATAGAATAGAATAGAATAGAATGGAATAGAATAGAATACGGAATGGGAACAGAATAGAATAGAGTAGAGTATAGTAGAATAGAATAGAATAGAATAGAATAGAATAGAATAGAATAGAATAGAATAGAATAGAATAGAATAGAATAGAATAGAATAGAATATGGAATGGCAAAGGTAATGGGAATGGGAACTGAACAGAATAGAATAGAATAGAATAGAATAGAATAGAATAGAATAGAATAGAATAGAATAGAATAGAATAGGAAAGAATAGAATAGAATAGAATAGAATAGAATACGGAATAGGAACGGGAACGGGAACGGGAACGAGAACGAGAATAGAATAGAATAGAATAGAATAGAATAGAATAGAATAGAATAGAATAGGGAATGGCAAAGGTAATGGGAATGGGAAAGGTAATGGGAATGGGAACTGAACAGAATAGAATAGAATAGAATAGAATAGAATAGAATAGAATAGAATAGAATAGAATAGAATAGGGAATGGGAATGGGAATGGGAATGGGAATGGGAATAGAATAGAATAGAATAGAATAGAATAGAATAGAATAGAATAGAATAGGGAATGGGAATGGGAATGGGAATGGGAATGGGAAAGGGGATGGGGATGGGGATGGGGATGGGGATGGGGATGGGAATGGGAATGGGAATGGGAAAGGGGATGGGGATGGGGATGGGGATGGGAATGGGAATGGGAATGGGAATAGAATAGAATAGAATAGAATAGAATAGAACAGAACAGAACAGAAAAGAACAGAACAGAACAGAACAGAACAGAACAGAACAGAATAGAATAGAATAGAATAGAATAGAATAGAATAGAATAGAATACGGAATGGGAACGGGAATGACAATAGAATAGAATAGAATAGAATAGAATAGAATAGAACAGAACAGAACAGAACAGAACAGAACAGAACAGAACAGAATAGAATAGAATAGAATAGAATAGAATAGTATAGAATAAGGAATGGCCAAGGTAATGGGAATGGGAACGGTAATGGGAAATGGAAAGGTAATGGGAATGGGAAGTGAACAGAATAGAATAGAATAGAATAGAATAGAATAGAATAGAATAGAATAGAATAGAATAGGGAATGGCAAAGGTAATGGGAATGGGAAAGGTAATGGGAATGGGAACTGAACAGAATAGAATAGAATAGAATAGAATAGAATAGAATAGAATAGAATAGAATAGAATAGAATAGGGAATGGGAATGGGAATGGGAATGGGAATGGGAATGGGAATGGGAATGGGAAAGGGGATGGGGATGGGGATGGGGATGGGAATGGGAATGGGAATGGGAATGGGAATAGAATAGAATAGAATAGAATAGAATACGGAATGGGAACGGGAATGACAATAGAATAGAATAGAATAGAATAGAATAGAATAGAATAGAATAGAATAGAATAGAATAGAATAGAATAGAATAGAATAGAATAGAATAGAATATGGAATGGCAAAGGTAATGGGAATGGGAAAGGTAATGGGAAAAGGAAAGGTAATGGGAATGGGAACTGAACAGAACAGAATAGAATAGAATAGAATGGAATAGAATAGAATACGGAATGGGAACAGAATAGAATAGAGTAGAGTAGAATAGAATAGATAGAATAGAATAGAATAGAATACGGAATGGGAATAGAATAGAATAGAATAGAATAGAAGAGAAGAGAAGAGAAGAGAAGAGAAGAGAAGAGAAGAGAAGAGAAGAGAAGAGAAGAGAAGAGAAGAGAAGAGAATATGGAATGGCAAAGGTAATGGGAATGGGAAAGGTAATGGGAAAAGGAAAGGTAATGGGAATTGGAACTGAACAGAAAAGAATAGAATAGAATAGAATACGGAATGGGAACAGGAACGGGAACGGGAATGACAATAGAATAGAATAGAATAGAATAGAATAGAATAGAATAGAATAGAATAGAATAGAATAGAATAGAATACGGAATGGGAACGGGAACGGGAACGGGAATGACAATAGAATAGAATAGAATAGAATAGAATAGAATAGAATAGAATAGAATAGAATAGAATAGAATAGAATAGAATAGAATAGAATAGGGAATGGCCAAGGTAATGGGAATGGGAACGGTAATGGGAAATGGAAAGGTAATGGGAATGGGAAGTGAATAGAATAGAATAGAATAGAATAGAATAGAATAGAATAGGGAATGGGAATGGGAATAGAATAGAATAGAATAGAATAGAATAGAATAGAATAGAATAGAATAGAATAGGGAATGGGAACGGGAACGGGAACGGGAATGACAATAGAATAGAATAGAATAGAATAGAATAGAATAGAATAGAATAGAATAGAATAGAATAGAATAGAATAGAATAGAATAGGGAATGGCCAAGGTAATGGGAATGGGAACGGTAATGGGAAATGGAAAGGTAATGGGAATGGGAAGTGAATAGAATAGAATAGAATAGAATAGAATAGAATAGAATAGAATAGAATAGAATAGAATAGAATAGAATAGAATAGAATAGAATAGAATATGGAATGGGAAAGGTAATGGGAAAAGGAAAGGTAATGGGAATGGGAACTGAACAGAATAGAATAGAATAGAATAGAATAGAATAGAATAGAATAGAATAGAATAGAATAGAATAGAATAGAATAGAATAGAATACAGAATGGGAACGGGAACGGGAACGGGAATGACAATAGAATAGAATAGTATAGTATAGTATAGAATAGAATAGAAATAGAATAGAATAGAATAGAATAGAATAGAATAGAATAGAATAGAATAGAATAGGGAATGGCAAAGGTAATGGGAATGGGAAAGGTAATGGTAATGGGAACAGAATAGAATAGAATAGAATAGAATAGAATAGAATAGAATAGAATAGAATAGAATAGAATAGAATAGAATAGAATAGAATACGGAATGGGAAAAGAATAGAATAGAGTAGAGTAGAGTAGAATAGAATAGAATAGAATAGAATAGAATAGAATAGAATAGAATAGAATAGAATAGAATATGGAATGGCAAAGGTAATGGGAATGGGAAAGGTAATGGGAAAGGGAAAGGTAATGGGAATGGGAACTGAACAGAAAAGAATAGAATAGAATAGAATAGAATAGAATAGAATAGAATAGAATAGAATAGAATAGAATAGAATAGAATAGAATACGGAATGGGAACGGGAACGGGAACGGGAATGACAATAGAATAGAATAGAATAGAATAGAATAGAATAGAATAGGGAATGGCAAAGGTAATGGGAATGGGAACGGTAATGGGAAATGGAAAGGTAATAGGAATGGGAAGTGAACAGAATAGAATAGAATAGAATAGAATAGAATAGAATAGAATAGAATAGAATAGAATAGAATAGAATAGAATAGAACAGAATAGAATATGGAATGGCAAAGGTAATGGGAATGGGAAAGGTAATGGGAAAAGGAAAGGTAATGGGAATGGGAACTGAACAGAATAGAATAGAATAGAATAGAATAGAATAGAATAGAATAGAATAGAATAGAATAGAATAGAATAGAATAGAATAGAATAGAATACGGAATAGGAACGGGAACGGGAATGACAATAGAATAGAATAGAATAGAATAGAATAGAATAGAATAGAATAGAATAGAATAGAATAGAATACGGAATGGGAACGGGAACGGGAACGGGAAAGGGAAAGGGAATAGAACAGAACAGAACAGAACAGAACAGAACAGAACAGAACAGAACAGAACAGAATAGAATAGAATAGTATAGAATAAGGAATGGCCAAGGTAATGGGAATGGGAACGGTAATGGGAAATGGAAAGGTAATGGGAATGGGAAGTGAACAGAATAGAATAGAATAGAATAGAATAGAATAGAATAGAATAGAATAGAATAGAATAGAATATGGAATGGGAAAGGTAATGGGAAAAGGAAAGGTAATGGGAATGGGAACTGAACAGAATAGAATAGAATAGAATAGAATAGAATAGAATAGAATAGAATAGAATAGAATAGAATACGGAATAGGAACGGGAACGGGAATGACAATAGAATAGAATAGAATAGAATAGAATAGAATAGAATAGAATAGAATAGAATAGAATAGAATAGAATACAGAATGGGAACGGTAACGGTAACGGGAATGACAATAGAATAGTATAGAATAGAATAGAATAGAATAGAATAGAATAGAATAGAATAGAATAGAATAGAATAGAATAGAATAGAATACGGAATGGGAACGGGAACGGGAACGGGAATGGGAAAGGGAAAGGGAATAGAACAGAACAGAACAGAACAGAACAGAACAGAACAGAACAGAACAGAATAGAATAGAATAGTATAGAATAAGGAATGGCCAAGGTAATGGGAATGGGAACGGTAATGGGAAATGGAAAGGTAATGGGAATGGGAAGTGAACAGAATAGAATAGAATAGAATAGAATAGAATAGAATAGAATAGAATAGAATAGAATAGAATAGAATAGAATAGAATAGAATATGGAATGGGAAAGGTAATGGGAAAAGGAAAGGTAATGGGAATGGGAACTGAACAGAATAGAATAGAATAGAATAGAATAGAATAGAATAGAATAGAATAGAATAGAATAGAATAGAATAGAATAGAATACGGAATAGGAACGGGAACGGGAATGACAATAGAATAGAATAGAATAGAATAGAATAGAATAGAATAGAATAGAATAGAATAGAATAGAATAGAATAGAATAGAATAGAATAGAATAGAATAGAATACAGAATGGGAACGGTAACGGTAACGGGAATGACAATAGAATAGTATAGAATAGAATAGAATAGAATAGAATAGAATAGAATAGAATAGAATAGAATAGAATAGAATAGAATAGGAAAGAATAGAATAGAATAGAATAGAATAGAATACGGAATAGGAACGGGAACGGGAACGGGAACGAGAACGAGAATAGAATAGAATAGAATAGAATAGAATAGAATAGAATAGAATAGAATAGAATAGAATAGAATAGAATAGAATAGGGAATGGCAAAGGTAATGGGAATGGGAAAGGTAATGGGAATGGGAACTGAACAGAATAGAATAGAATAGAATAGAATAGAATAGAATAGAATAGAATAGAATAGAATAGGGAATGGGAATGGGAATGGGAATGGGAATGGGAATGGGAATAGAATAGAATAGAATAGAATAGAATAGAATAGAATAGAATAGAATAGGGAATGGGAATGGGAATGGGAATGGGAATGGGAATGGGAAAGGGGATGGGGATGGGGATGGGGATGGGGATGGGAATGGGAATGGGAATGGGAAAGGGGATGGGGATGGGGATGGGGATGGGAATGGGAATGGGAATAGAATAGAATAGAATAGAATAGAATAGAACAGAACAGAACAGAAAAGAACAGAACAGAACAGAACAGAACAGAACAGAATAGAATAGAATAGAATAGAATAGAATAGAATAGAATACGGAATGGGAACGGGAATGACAATAGAATAGAATAGAATAGAATAGAATAGAATAGAATAGAATAGAATAGAACAGAACAGAACAGAACAGAACAGAACAGAATAGAATAGAATAGAATAGAATAGTATAGAATAAGGAATGGCCAAGGTAATGGGAATGGGAACGGTAATGGGAAATGGAAAGGTAATGGGAATGGGAAGTGAACAGAATAGAATAGAATAGAATAGAATAGAATAGAATAGAATAGAATAGAATAGAATAGAATAGAATAGAATATGGAATGGCAAAGGTAATGGGAATGGGAATGGTAATGGGAAAAGGAAAGGTAATGGGAATGGGAACTGAACAGAATAGAATAGAATAGAATAGAATAGAATAGAATAGAATAGAATAGAATAGAATAGAATAGAATAGAATAGAATAGAATAGAATAGAATAGAATAGAATAGGGAATGGCAAAGGTAATGGGAATGGGAAAGGTAATGGGAATGGGAACTGAACAGAATAGAATAGAATAGAATAGAATAGAATAGAATAGAATAGAATAGGGAATGGGAATGGGAATGGGAATGGGAATGGGAATGGGAATGGGAAAGGGGATCGGGATGGGGATGGGGATGGGAATGGGAATGGGAATGGGAATGGGAATGGGAATAGAATAGAATAGAATAGAATAGAATAGAATAGAATAGAATAGAATACGGAATGGGAACGGGAATGACAATAGAATAGAATAGAATAGAATAGAATAGAATAGAATAGAATAGAATAGAATAGAATAGAATAGAATAGAATAGAATAGAATAGAATAGAATAGAATATGGAATGGCAAAGGTAATGGGAATGGGAAAGGTAATGGGAAAAGGAAAGGTAATGGGAATGGGAACTGAACAGAACAGAATAGAATAGAATAGAATGGAATAGAATAGAATACGGAATGGGAACAGAATAGAATAGAGTAGAGTAGAATAGAATAGATAGAATAGAATAGAATAGAATAGAATAGAATACGGAATGGGAATAGAATAGAATAGAATAGAATAGAATAGAATAGAAGAGAAGAGAAGAGAAGAGAAGAGAAGAGAAGAGAAGAGAAGAGAAGAGAAGAGAAGAGAAGAGAATATGGAATGGCAAAGGTAATGGGAATGGGAAAGGTAATGGGAAAAGGAAAGGTAATGGGAATTGGAACTGAACAGAAAAGAATAGAATAGAATAGAATACGGAATGGGAACAGGAACGGGAACGGGAATGACAATAGAATAGAATAGAATAGAATAGAATAGAATAGAATAGAATAGAATAGAATAGAATAGAATAGAATAGAATAGAATAGAATACGGAATGGGAACGGGAACGGGAACGGGAATGACAATAGAATAGAATAGAATAGAATGGAATGGAATGGAATGGAATGGAATGGAATGGAATGGAATGGTATGGAATAGAATAGAATAGAACAGAACAGAACAGAATAGAATAGAATAGAATAGAATAGAATAGAATAGAATAGAATAGGGAATGGCAAAGGTAATGGGAATGGGAAAGGTAATGGGAATTGGAACTGAACAGAAAAGAATAGAATAGAATAGAATAGAATACGGAATGGGAACGGGAACGGGAACGGGAATGACAATAGAATAGAATAGAATAGAATAGAATAGAATAGAATAGAATAGAATACGGAATGGGAACGGGAAGGGGAACGGGAATGACAATAGAATAGAATAGAATAGAATAGAATAGATTGAATAGAATAGAATAGAATAGAATAGAATAGAATAGAATAGAATAGAATAGGGAATGGGAATGGGAATGGGAATGGGAAAGGGAAAGGGAATAGAATAGAATAGATAATAGAATAGAATAGAATAGAATAGAATAGAATAGAATAGAATAGAATAGAATTGAATTGAATTGAATTGAATAGAATAGGGAATGGCAAAGGTAATGGGAATCGGAACGGTAATGGGAAATGGAAAGGTAATAGGAATGGGAAGTGAACAGAATAGAATAGAATAGAATAGAATAGAATAGAATAGAATAGAATAGAATAGAATAGAATAGAATAGAATAGAATAGAATAGAATAGAATATGGAATGGCAAAGGTAATGGGAATGGGAAAGGTAATGGGAAAAGGAAAGGTAATGGGAATGGGAACTGAACAGAATAGAATAGAATAGAATAGAATAGAATAGAATAGAATAGAATAGAATAGAATAGAATAGAATAGGGAATGGCAAAGGTAATGGGAATGGGAAAGGTAATGGGAATGGGAACTGAACAGAATAGAATAGAATAGAATAGAATAGAATAGAATAGAATAGAATAGAATAGAATAGAATAGGAAAGAATAGAATAGAATAGAATAGAATAGAATACGGAATAGGAACGGGAACGGGAACGAGAACAAGAACGAGAATAGAATAGAATAGAATAGAATAGAATAGAATAGAATAGAATAGAATAGAATAGAATAGGGAATGGCAAAGGTAATGGGAATGGGAAAGGTAATGGGAATGGGAACTGAACAGAATAGAATAGAATAGAATAGAATAGAATAGAATAGAATAGAATAGGGAATGGGAATGGGAATGGGAATGGGAATGGGAATAGAATAGAATAGAATAGAATAGAATAGAATAGAATAGAATAGAATAGAATAGAATAGAATAGGGAATGGGAATGGGAATGGGAATGGGAATGGGAATGGGAAAGGGGATGGGGATGGGGATGGGGATGGGGATGGGAATGGGAATGGGAAAGGGGATGGGGATGGGGATGGGGATGGGAATGGGAATGGGAATAGAATAGAATAGAATAGAATAGAATAGAATAGAATAGAACAGAACAGAACAGAAAAGAACAGAACAGAACAGAACAGAATAGAATAGAATAGAATAGAATAGAATAGAATAGAATACGGAATGGGAACGGGAATGACAATAGAATAGAATAGAATAGAATAGAATAGAATAGAATAGAATAGAATAGAATAGAATAGAATAGAATAGAATAGAACAGAACAGAACAGAACAGAACAGAACAGAACAGAACAGAACAGAACAGAACAGCATAGAATAGAATAGAATAGTATAGAATAAGGAATGGCCAAGGTAATGGGAATGGGAACGGTAATGGGAAATGGAAAGGTAATGGGAATGGGAAGTGAACAGAATAGAATAGAATAGAATAGAATAGAATAGAATAGAATAGAATAGAATAGAATAGAATAGAATAGAATATGGAATGGCAAAGGTAATGGGAATGGGAATGGTAATGGGAAAAGGAAAGGTAATGGGAATGATAACTGAACAGAATAGAATAGAATAGAATAGAATAGAATAGAATAGAATAGAATAGAATAGAATAGAATAGAATAGGGAATGGCAAAGGTAATGGGAATGGGAAAGGTAATGGGAATGGGAACTGAACAGAATAGAATAGAATAGAATAGAATAGAATAGAATAGAATAGAATAGAATAGGGAATGGGAATGGGAATGGGAATGGGAATGGGAATGGGAATGGGAATGGGAATGGGAATGGGAAAGGGGATCGGGATGGGGATGGGGATGGGAATGGGAATGGGAATGGGAATGGGAATAGAATAGAATAGAATAGAATAGAATAGAATAGAATAGAATAGAATAGAATAGAATACGGAATGGGAACGGGAATGACAATAGAATAGAATAGAATAGAATAGAATAGAATAGAATAGAATAGAATAGAATAGAATAGAATAGAATAGAATAGAATAGAATAGAATAGAATATGGAATGGCAAAGGTAATGGGAATGGGAAAGGTAATGGGAAAAGGAAAGGTAATGGGAATGGGAACTGAACAGAACAGAATAGAATAGAATAGAATGGAATAGAATAGAATACGGAATGGGAACAGAATAGAATAGAGTAGAGTAGAATAGAATAGATAGAATAGAATAGAATAGAATAGAATACGGAATGGGAATAGAATAGAATAGAATAGAATAGAATAGAATAGAAGAGAAGAGAAGAGAAGAGAAGAGAAGAGAAGAGAAGAGAAGAGAAGAGAAGAGAAGAGAAGAGAAGAGAAGAGAATATGGAATGGCAAAGGTAATGGGAATGGGAAAGGTAATGGGAAAAGGAAAGGTAATGGGAATTGGAACTGAACAGAAAAGAATAGAATAGAATAGAATACGGAATGGGAACAGGAACAGGAACGGGAATGACAATAGAATAGAATAGAATAGAATAGAATAGAATAGAATAGAATAGAATAGAATAGAATAGAATAGAATAGAATAGAATAGAATAGAATAGAATAGAATACGGAATGGGAACGGGAACGGGAACGGGAATGACAATAGAATAGATTGGAATGGAATGGAATGGAATGGAATGGAATGGAATGGAATGGAATGGTATGGAATAGAATAGAATAGAATAGAATAGATAGAATAGAATAGAATAGAATAGAATAGAATAGAATAGAATAGAATAGAATAGACTATGAAACGGCAAAGTTAATGGGAATGGGAAAGGTAATGGGAAAAGGAAAGGTAATGGGAATGGGAACTGAACAGAATAGAATAGAATAGAATAGAATAGAATAGAATAGAATAGAATAGAATAGAATAGAATAGAATAGAATAGAATAGAATAGAATACAGAATGGGAACGGGAACGGGAACGGGAATGACAATAGAATAGAATAGAATAGTATAGTATAGAATAGAATAGAAGAGAATAGAATAGAATAGAATAGAATAGAATAGAATAGAATAGAATAGAATAGGGAATGGCAAAGGTAATGGGAATGGGAAAGGTAATGGTAATGGGAACAGAATAGAAAAGAATAGAATAGAATAGAATAGAATAGAGTAGAGTAGAGTAGAGTAGACTAGAGTAGAGTAGAGTAGAGTAGAGTAGAGTAGAGTAGAATAGAATAGAATAGAATAGAATAGAATAGAATAGAATAGAATAGAATATGAAATGGCAAAGGTAATGGGAATGGGAAAGGTAATGGGAAAAGGAAAGGTAATGGGAATTGGAACTGAACAGAAAAGAATAGAATAGAATAGAATAGAATACGGAATGGGAACAGGAACGGGAACGGGAATGACAATAGAATAGAATAGAATAGAATAGAATAGAATAGAATAGAATAGAATAGAATAGAATACGGAATGGGAACGGGAACGGGAACGGGAATGACAATAGAATAGAATAGAATAGAATAGAATAGAATAGAATAGAATAGAATAGAATAGAATGGAATGGAATGGAATGGAATGGTATGGAATAGAATAGAATAGAATAGAATAGAATAGAATAGAATAGAATAGAATAGAATAGAATAGAATAGAATAGAATAGAATAGAATATGGAATGGCAAAGGTAATGGGAATGGGAACGGTAATGGGAAATGGAAAGGTAATGGGAATGGGAAGTGAACAGAATAGAATAGAATAGAATAGAATAAAATAGAATAGAATAGAATAGAATAGAATAGAATAGAATAGAATAGAATAGAATAGAATAGAATAGAATAGAATAGAACACAGAATGGGAACGGGAACGGGAACGGGAATGACAATAGAATAGAATAGTATAGAATAGAATAGAATAGAATAGAATAGAATAGAATAGAATAGAATAGAATAGAATAGAATAGAATAGGGAATGGCAAAGGTAATGGGAATGGGAAAGGTAATGGTAATGGGAACAGAATAGAAAAGAATAGAAAAGAATAGAATAGAATAGAATAGAATAGAATAGAATAGAATAGAATAGGGAATGGCAAAGGTAATGGGAATGGGAAAGGTAATGGTAATGGGAACAGAATAGAAAAGAATAGAATAGAATAGAATAGAATAGAATAGAATAGAATAGAATAGAATAGAATAGAATAGAATAGAATAGAATAGAATAGAATAGAATAGAATAGAATAGAATACGGAATGGGAATAGAATAGAATAGAGTAGAGTAGAGTAGAATAGAATAGAATAGAATAGAATAGAATAGAATAGAATAGAATAGAATAGAATAGAATAGAATAGAATATGGAATGGCAAAGGTAATGGGAATGGGAAAGGTAATGGGAAAAGGAAAGGTAATGGGAATTGGAACTGAACAGAAAAGAATAGAATAGAATAGAATAGAATACGGAATGGGAACAGGAACGGGAACGGGAATGACAATAGAATAGAATAGAATAGAATAGAATAGAATAGAATAGAATAGAATAGAATAGAATAGAATAGAATAGAATAGAATACGGAATGGGAACGGGAACGGGAACGGGAATGACAATAGAATAGAATAAAATAGAATAGAATAGAATAGAATGGAATGGAATGGAATGGAATGGAATGGAATGGAATGGAATGGAATAGAATAGAATAGAATAGAATAGAATAGAATAGAATAGAATAGAATAGAATAGAATAGAATAGAATAGAATATGGAATGGCAAAGGTAATGGGAATGGGAACGGTAATGGGAAATGGAAAGGTAATGGGAATGGGAAGTGAACAGAATAGAATAGAATAGAATAGAATACGGAATAGGAACGGGAACGGGAACGAGAATAGAATAGAATAGAATAGAATAGAATAGAATAGAATAGAATAGAATAGAATAGAATAGAATAGAATAGAATAGAATAGAATAGAATAGAATAGAATAGAATAGAATAGAATAGGGAATGGCAAAGGTAATGGGAATGGGAAAGGTAATGGGAATGGGAACTGAACAAAATAGAATAGAATAGAATAGAATAGAATAGAATAGAATAGAATAGAATAGAATAGAATAGAATAGGGAATGGGAATGGGAATGGGAATGGGAATGGGAATAGAATAGAATAGAATAGAATAGAATAGAATAGAATAGAATAGAATAGAATAGAATAGAATAGAATAGAATAGGGAATGGGAATGGGAATGGGAATGGGAATGGGAAAGGGGATGGGGATGGGGATGGGGATGGGGATGGGGATGGGGATGGGGATGGGAATGGAAATGGAAATGGGAATGGGAAAGGGGATGGGGATGGGGATGGGGATGGGGATGGGAATGGGAATGGGAATAGAATAGAATAGAATAGAACAGAACAGAACAGAACAGAACAGAACAGAACAGAACAGAATAGAATAGAATAGAATAGAATAGAATAGAATAGAATAGAATACGGAATGGGAACGGGAATGACAATAGAATAGAATAGAATAGAATAGAATAGAATAGAATAGAATAGAATAGAATAGAATAGAATAGAATAGGGAATGGCAAAGGTAATGGGAATGGGAAAGGTAATGGGAATGGGAACTGAACAGAATAGAATAGAATAGAATAGAATAGAATAGAATAGAATAGAATAGAATAGAATAGAATAGAATAGAATAGAATAGGGAATGGGAATGGGAATGGGAATGGGAATGGGAATGGGAATGGGAAAGGGGATCGGGATGGGGATGGGGATGGGAATGGGAATGGGAATGGGAATGGGAATAGAATAGAATAGAATAGAATAGAATAGAATAGAATAGAATAGAATACGGAATGGGAACGGGAATGACAATAGAATAGAATAGAATAGAATAGAATAGAATAGAATAGAATAGAATAGAATAGAATAGAATAGAATAGAATAGAATATGGAATGGCAAAGGTAATGGGAATGGGAAAGGTAATGGGAAAAGGAAAGGTAATGGGAATGGGAACTGAACAGAACAGAATAGAATAGAATAGAATGGAATAGAATAGAATACGGAATGGGAACAGAATAGAATAGAGTAGAGTAGAATAGAATAGATAGAATAGAATAGAATAGAATAGAATACGGAATGGGAATAGAATAGAATAGAATAGAATAGAAGAGAAGAGAAGAGAAGAGAAGAGAAGAGAAGAGAAGAGAAGAGAAGAGAAGAGAAGAGAAGAGAAGAGAAGAGAATATGGAATGGCAAAGGTAATGGGAATGGGAAAGGTAATGGGAAAAGGAAAGGTAATGGGAATTGGAACTGAACAGAAAAGAATAGAATAGAATAGAATACGGAATGGGAACAGTAACGGGAACGGGAATGACAATAGAATAGAATAGAATAGAATAGAATAGAATAGAATAGAATAGAATAGAATAGAATAGAATAGAATACGGAATGGGAACGGGAACGGGAACGGGAATGACAATAGAATAGAATGGAATGGAATGGAATGGAATGGAATGGAATGGAATGGAATGGAATGGAATGGTATGGAATAGAATAGAATAGAACAGAACAGAATAGAATAGAATAGAATAGAATAGAATAGAATAGAATAGAATAGAATAGGGAATGGCAAAGGTAATGGGAATGGGAAAGGTAATGGGAATTGGAACTGAACAGAAAAGAATAGAATAGAATAGAATAGAATACGGAATGGGAACGGGAACGGGAACGGGAATGACAATAGAATAGAATAGAATAGAATAGAATAGAATAGAATAGAATACGGAATGGGAACGGGAAGGGGAACGGGAATGACAATAGAATAGAATAGAATAGAATAGAATAGATTGAATAGAATAGAATAGAATAGAATAGAATAGAATAGAATAGAATAGAATAGAATAGAATAGAATAGAATAAAATAGAATAGAATAGGGAATGGGAATGGGAATGGGAATGGGAAAGGGAAAGGGAAAGGGAATAGAATAGAATAGATAATAGAATAGAATAGAATAGAATAGAATAGAATAGAATAGAATAGAATAGAATAGAATAGAATAGAATTGAATTGAATTGAATTGAATAGGGAATGGCAAAGGTAATGGGAATCGGAACGGTAATGGGAAATGGAAAGGTAATAGGAATGGGAAGTGAACAGAATAGAATAGAATAGAATAGAATAGAATAGAATAGAATAGAATAGAATAGAATAGAATAGAATAGAATAGAATAGAATATGGAATGGCAAAGGTAATGGGAATGGGAAAGGTAATGGGAAAAGGAAAGGTAATGGGAATGGGAACTGAACAGAATAGAATAGAATAGAATAGAATAGAATAGAATAGAATAGAATAGAATAGAATAGAATAGAATAGAATAGAATAGGGAATGGCAAAGGTAATGGGAATGGGAAAGGTAATGGGAATGGGAACTGAACAGAATAGAATAGAATAGAATAGAATAGAATAGAATAGAATAGAATAGAATAGGGAATGGGAATGGGAATGGGAATGGGAATAGAATAGAATAGAATAGAATAGAATAGAATAGAATAGAATAGAATAGAATAGAATAGAATAGGGAATGGGAATGGGAATGGGAATGGGAATGGGAATGGGAATGGGAATGGGAAAGGGGATGGGGATGGGGATGGGGATGGGGATGGGAATGGGAATGGGAATGGGAAAGGGGATGGGGATGGGGATGGGAATGGGAATGGGAATGGGAATAGAATAGAATAGAATAGAATAGAATAGAATAGAACAGAACAGAAAGAAAAGAACAGAACAGAACAGAACAGAACAGAACAGAATAGAATAGAATAGAATAGAATAGAATAGAATACGGAATGGGAACGGGAATGACAATAGAATAGAATAGAATAGAATAGAATAGAATAGAATAGAACAGAACAGAACAGAACAGAACAGAACAGAACAGAACAGAACAGAATAGAATAGAATAGTATAGAATAAGGAATGGCCAAGGTAATGGGAATGGGAACGGTAATGGGAAATGGAAAGGTAATGGGAATGGGAAGTGAACAGAATAGAATAGAATAGAATAGAATAGAATAGAATAGAATAGAATAGAATAGAATAGAATAGAATAGAATAGAATATGGAATGGCAAAGGTAATGGGAATGGGAATGGTAATGGGAAAAGGAAAGGTAATGGGAATGGGAACTGAACAGAATAGAATAGAATAGAATAGAATAGAATAGAATAGAATAGAATAGAATAGAATAGAATAGAATAGAATAGAATAGGGAATGGCAAAGGTAATGGGAATGGGAAAGGTAATGGGAATGGGAACTGAACAGAATAGAATAGAATAGAATAGAATAGAATAGAATAGAATAGGGAATGGGAATGGGAATGGGAATGGGAATGGGAATGGGAATGGGAATGGGAATGGGAATGGGAAAGGGGATCGGGATGGGGATGGGGATGGGAATGGGAATGGGAATGGGAATGGGAATAGAATAGAATAGAATAGAATAGAATAGAATAGAATAGAATAGAATAGAATATGGAATGGCAAAGGTAATGGGAATGGGAAAGGTAATGGGAAAAGGAAAGGTAATGGGAATGGGAACTGAACAGAACAGAATAGAATAGAATAGAATGGAATAGAATAGAATACGGAATGGGAACGGGAACGGGAACGGGAATGACAATAGAATAGAATAGAATAAAATAGAATAGAATAGAATAGAATGGAATGGAATGGAATGGAATGGAATGGAATAGAATAGAATAGAATAGAATAGAATAGAATAGAATAGAATAGAATAGAATAGAATAGAATAGAATATGGAATGGCAAAGGTAATGGGAATGGGAACGGTAATGGGAAATGGAAAGGTAATGGGAATGGGAAGTGAATAGAATAGAATAGAATAGAATAGAATAAAATAGAATAGAATAGAATAGAATAGAATAGAATAGAATAGAATAGAATAGAATAGAATAGAATAGAACACAGAATGGGAACGGGAACGGGAACGGGAATGACAATAGAATAGAATAGTATAGAATAGAATAGAATAGAATAGAATAGAATAGAATAGAATAGAATAGAATAGAATAGAATAGAATAGAATAGAATAGAATAGAATAGAATAGGGAATGGCAAAGGTAATGGGAATGGGAAAGGTAATGGTAATGGGAACAGAATATAAAAGAATAGAATAGAATAGAATAGAATAGAATAGAATAGAATAGAATAGAATAGAATAGAATAGAATAGAATAGAATAGAATAGAATAGAATAGAATAGAATAGAATAGAATAGAATAGGGAATGGCAAAGGTAATGGGAATGGGAAAGGTAATGGTAATGGGAACAGAATAGAAAAGAATAGAATAGAATAGAATAGAATAGAATAGAACAGAATATGGAATGGGAACGGGAACGGGAATGACAATAGAATAGAATAGAATAGAATAGAATAGAATAGAATAGAATAGAATAGAATAGAATAGAATAGAATACGGAATGGGAACGGGAACGGGAACGGGAATGACAATAGAATAGAATAGAATAAAATAGAATAGAATAGAATAGAATGGAATGGAATGGAATGGAATGGAATGGAATAGAATAGAATAGAATAGAATAGAATAGAATAGAATAGAATAGAATAGAATAGAATAGAATAGAATAGAATATGGAATGGCAAAGGTAATGGGAATGGGAACGGTAATGGGAAATGGAAAGGTAATGGGAATGGGAAGTGAACAGAATAGAATAGAATAGAATAGAATACGGAATAGGAACGGGAACGGGAACGAGAATAGAATAGAATAGAATAGAATAGAATAGAATAGAATAGAATAGAATAGAATAGAATAGAATAGAATAGGGAATGGCAAAGGTAATGGGAATGGGAAAGGTAATGGGAATGGGAACTGAACAGAATAGAATAGAATAGAATAGAATAGAATAGAATAGAATAGAATAGAATAGGGAATGGGAATGGGAATGGGAATAGAATAGAATAGAATAGAATAGAATAGAATAGAATAGAATAGAATAGAATAGAATAGAATAGAATAGAATAGGGAATGGGAATGGGAATGGGAATGGGAAAGGTAATGGGAATGGGAACTGAACAGAATAGAATAGAATAGAATAGAATAGAATAGAATAGAATAGAATAGAATAGAATAGAATAGGGAATGGGAATGGGAATGGGAATAGAATAGAATAGAATAGAATAGAATAGGGAATGGGAATGGGAATGGGAATGGGAATGGGAAAGGGGATGGGGATGGGGATGGGGATGGGGATGGGGATGGGGATGGGAATGGAAATGGGAATGGGAAAGGGGATGGGGATGGGGATGGGGATGGGGATGGGGATGGGAATGGGAATAGAATAGAACAGAACAGAACAGAACAGAACAGAACAGAACAGAACAGAACAGAACAGAATAGAATAGAATAGAATAGAATACGGAATGGGAACGGGAATGACAATAGAATAGAATAGAATAGAATAGAATAGAATAGAATAGAATAGAATAGAATAGAATAGAATAGAATAGAATAGAATAGAATAGAACAGAACAGAACAGAACAGAACAGAATAGAATAGAATAGAATAGAATAGAATAGAATAGTATAGAATAAGGAATGGCCAAGGTAATGGGAATGGGAACGGTAATGGGAAATGGAAAGGTAATGGGAATGGGAAGTGAACAGAATAGAATAGAATAGAATAGAATAGAATAGAATAGAATAGAATAGAATAGAATAGAATATGGAATGGCAAAGGTAATCGGAATGGGAAAGGTAATGGGAAAAGGAAAGGTAATGGGAATGGGAACTGAACAGAATAGAATAGAATAGAATAGAATAGAATAGAATAGAATAGAATAGAATAGAATAGAATAGAATAGAATAGAATAGAATAGAATAGAATAGAATAGGGAATGGCAAAGGTAATGGGAATGGGAAAGGGAATGGGAATGGGAACTGAACAGAATAGAATAGAATAGAATAGAATAGAATAGAATAGAATAGAATAGAATAGAATAGAATAGAATAGAATAGAATAGGGAATGGGAATGGGAATGGGAAAGGGGATGGGGATGGGGATGGGGATGGGGATGGGAATGGGAATGGGAATGGGAATAGAATAGAATAGAATAGAATAGAATAGAATAGAATAGAATAGAATAGAATAGAATAGAATACGGAATGGGAACGGGAATGACAATAGAATAGAATAGAATAGAATAGAATAGAATAGAATAGAATAGAATACGGAATGGGAATAGAATAGAATAGAGTAGAGTAGAATAGAATAGAATAGAATAGAATAGAATAGAATAGAATAGAATAGAATAGAATAGAATATGGAATGGCAAAGGTAATGGGAATGGGAAAGGTAATGGGAAAAGGAAAGGTAATGGGAATTGGAACTGAACAGAAAAGAAAAGAATAGAATAGAATAGAATACGGAATGGGAACAGGAACGGGAACGGGAATGACAATAGAATAGAATAGAATAGAATAGAATAGAATAGAATAGAATAGAATAGAATAGAATAGAATAGAATAGAATAGGGAATGGGAATGGGAATGGGAATGGGAATGGGAATGGGAAAGGGGATGGGGATGGGGATGGGGATGGGGATGGGGATGGGGATGGGAATGGAAATGGGAATGGGAAAGGGGATGGGGATGGGGATGGGGATGGGGATGGGGATGGGGATGGGAATGGGAATAGAATAGAACAGAACAGAACAGAACAGAACAGAACAGAACAGAACAGAACAGAATAGAATAGAATAGAATAGAATAGAATACGGAATGGGAACGGGAATGACAATAGAATAGAATAGAATAGAATAGAATAGAATAGAATAGAATAGAATAGAATAGAATAGAATAGAACAGAACAGAACAGAACAGAACAGAATAGAATAGAATAGAATAGAATAGAATAGTATAGAATAAGGAATGGCAAAGGTAATGGGAATGGGAACGGTAATGGGAAATGGAAAGGTAATGGGAATGGGAAGTGAACAGAATAGAATAGAATAGAATAGAATAGAATAGAATAGAATAGAATAGAATAGAATAGAATAGAATAGAATAGAATAGAATAGAATAGAATATGGAATGGCAAAGGTAATGGGAATGGGAAAGGTAATGGGAAAAGGAAAGGTAATGGGAATGGGAACTGAACAGAATAGAATAGAATAGAATAGAATAGAATAGAATAGAATAGAATAGAATAGAATAGAATAGAATAGAATAGAATAGAATAGAATAGAATAGGGAATGGCAAAGGTAATGGGAATGGGAAAGGGAATGGGAATGGGAACTGAACAGAATAGAATAGAATAGAATAGAATAGAATAGAATAGAATAGAATAGAATAGAATAGAATAGAATAGAATAGAATAGAATAGAATAGAATAGGGAATGGGAATGGGAATGGGAAAGGGGATGGGGATGGGGATGGGGATGGGGATGGGAATGGGAATGGGAATAGAATAGAATAGAATAGAATAGAATAGAATAGAATAGAATAGAATAGAATAGAATAGAATAGAATACGGAATGGGAACGGGAACGGGAACGGGAATGACAATAGAATAGAATAGAATAGAATAGAATAGAATAGAATAGAATAGAATAGAATAGAATAGAATAGAATAGAATAGAATAGAATAGAATACGGAATGGGAATAGAATAGAATAGAGTAGAGTAGAATAGAATAGAATAGAATAGAATAGAATAGAATAGAATAGAATAGAATAGAATAGAATAGAATAGAATAGAATAGAATAGAATAGAATATGGAATGGCAAAGGTAATGGGAATGGGAAAGGTAATGGGAAAAGGAAAGGTAATGGGAATTGGAACTGAACAGAAAAGAAAAGAATAGAATAGAATAGAATACGGAATGGGAACAGGAACGGGAACGGGAATGACAATAGAATAGAATAGAATAGAATAGAATAGAATAGAATAGAATAGAATAGAATAGAATAGAATAGAATAGAATAGAATAGAATAGAATAGGGAATGGGAATGGGAATGGGAATGGGAATGGGAATGGGAAAGGGGATGGGGATGGGGGATGGGGATGGGGATGGGGATGGGGATGGGAATGGAAATGGGAATGGGAAAGGGGATGGGGATGGGGATGGGGATGGGGATGGGGATGGGGATGGGAATGGGAATAGAATAGAACAGAACAGAACAGAACAGAACAGAACAGAACAGAACAGAACAGAATAGAATAGAATAGAATAGAATACGGAATGGGAACGGGAATGACAATAGAATAGAATAGAATAGAATAGAATAGAATAGAATAGAATAGAATAGAATAGAATAGAACAGAACAGAACAGAACAGAACAGAATAGAATAGAATAGAATAGAATAGAATAGAATAGTATAGAATAAGGAATGGCAAAGGTAATGGGAATGGGAACGGTAATGGGAAATGGAAAGGTAATGGGAATGGGAAGTGAACAGAATAGAATAGAATAGAATAGAATAGAATAGAATAGAATAGAATAGAATAGAATAGAATAGAATAGAATATGGAATGGCAAAGGTAATGGGAATGGGAAAGGTAATGGGAAAAAGGAAAGGTAATGGGAATGGGAACTGAACAGAATAGAATAGAATAGAATAGAATAGAATAGAATAGAATAGAATAGAATAGAATAGAATAGAATAGAATAGAATAGAATAGAATAGAATAGAATAGAATAGAATAGAATAGGGAATGGCAAAGGTAATGGGAATGGGAAAGGGAATGGGAATGGGAACTGAACAGAATAGAATAGAATAGAATAGAATAGAATAGAATAGAATAGAATAGAATAGAATAGAATAGAATAGAATAGAATAGAATAGGGAATGGGAATGGGAATGGGAAAGGGGATGGGGATGGGGATGGGGATGGGGATGGGAATGGGAATGGGAATAGAATAGAATAGAATAGAATAGAATAGAATAGAATAGAATAGAATAGAATAGAATACGGAATGGGAACGGGAATGACAATAGAATAGAATAGAATAGAATAGAATAGAATAGAATAGAATAGAATAGAATAGAATAGAATAGAATACGGAATGGGAATAGAATAGAATAGAGTAGAGTAGAGTAGAATAGAATAGAATAGAATAGAATAGAATAGAATAGAATAGAATAGAATAGAATAGAATAGAATAGAATAGAATAGAATATGGAATGGCAAAGGTAATGGGAATGGGAAAGGTAATGGGAAAAGGAAAGGTAATGGGAATTGGAACTGAACAGAAAAGAAAAGAAAAGAATAGAATAGAATAGAATACGGAATGGGAACAGGAACGGGAACGGGAATGACAATAGAATAGAATAGAATAGAATAGAATAGAATAGAATAGAATAGAATAGAATAGAATAGAATAGAATAGAATAGAATAGAATAGAATAGAATAGAATACGGAATGGGAACGGGAACGGGAATGGGAATGACAATAGAATAGAATAGAATAGAATAGAATAGAATAGAATAGAATAGAATGGAATGGAATGGAATGGAATGGAATGGAATGGAATGGAATGGAATGGAATAGAATAGAATAGAATAGAATAGAATAGAATAGAATAGAATAGAATAGAATAGAATAGAATAGAATAGAATAGAATAGAATATGGAATGGCAAAGGTAATGGGAATGGGAACGGTAATGGGAAATGGAAAGGTAATGGGAATGGGAAGTGAACAGAATAGAATAGAATAGAATACGGAATAGGAACGGGAACGGGAACGGGAACGAGAATAGAATAGAATAGAATAGAATAGAATAGAATAGAATAGAATAGAATAGGGAATGGCAAAGGTAATGGGAATGGGAAAGGTAATGGGAATGGGAACTGAACAGAATAGAATAGAATAGAATAGAATAGAATAGAATAGAATAGAATAGAATAGGGAATGGGAATGGGAATGGGAATGGGAATAGAATAGAATAGAATAGAATAGAATAGAATAGAATAGAATAGAATAGAATAGAATAGAATAGAATAGAATAGAATAGAATAGGGAATGGGAATGGGAATGGGAATGGGAATGGGAATGGGAATGGGAAAGGGGATGGGGATGGGGATGGGAATGGGAATGGGAATGGGAATGGGAATGGGAAAGGGGATGTGGATGGGGATGGGGATGGGGATGGGGATGGGAATGGGAATGGGAATAGAATAGAATAGAATAGAATAGAATAGAATAGAACAGAACAGAACAGAACAGAACAGAACAGAACAGAACAGAACAGAATAGAATAGAATAGAATAGAATAGAATACGGAATGGGAACGGGAATGACAATAGAATAGAATAGAATAGAATAGAATAGAACAGAACAGAACAGAACAGAACAGAACAGAACAGAACAGAACAGAACAGAATAGAATAGAATAGAATAGAATAGAATAGAATACGGAATGGGAACGGGAATGACAATAGAATAGAATAGAATAGAATAGAATAGAATAGAATAGAATAGAATAGAATAGAATAGAATAGAATAGAATAGAATAGAATAGAACAGAACAGAACAGAACAGAACAGAATAGAATAGAATAGAATAGAATAGAATAGAATAGTATAGAATAAGGAATGGCCAAGGTAATGGGAATGGGAACGGTAATGGGAAATGGAAAGGTAATGGGAATGGGAAGTGAACAGAATAGAATAGAATAGAATAGAATAGAATAGAATAGAATAGAATAGAATAGAATAGAATAGAATAGAATATGGAATGGCAAAGGTAATGGGAATGGGAAAGGTAATGGGAAAAGGAAAGGTAATGGGAATGGGAACTGAACAGAATAGAATAGAATAAAATAGAATAGAATAGAATAGAATAGAATAGAATAGAATAGAATAGAATAGAATAGAATAGAATAGAATAGAATACAGAATGGGAACCGGAACGGGAACAGGAATGACAATAGAATAGAATAGTATAGAATAGAATAGAATAGAATAGAATAGAATAGAATAGAATAGAATAGAATAGGGAATGGGAATGGGAATGGGAATGGGAATGGGAAAGGGGATGGGGATGGGGATGGGGATGGGGATGGGAATGGGAATGGGAATGGGAATAGAATAGAATAGAATAGAATAGAATAGAATAGAATACGGAATGGGAACGGGAATGACAATAGAATAGAATAGAATAGAATAGAATAGAATAGAATAGAATAGAATAGAATAGAATAGAATAGAATAGGGAATGGCAAAGGTAATGGGAATGGCAAAGGTAATGGGAATGGGAATGGGAATGGGAATGGGAATGGGAATAGAATAGAATAGAATAGAATAGAATAGAACAGAACAGAACAGAACAGAACAGAACAGAACAGAACAGAATAGAATAGAATAGAATAGAATAGAATACGGAATGGGAACGGGAATGACAATAGAATAGAATAGAATAGAATAGAATAGAATAGAATAGAATAGAATAGAATAGAATAGAATAGAATAGAATACAGTAGAGTAGAGTAGAGTAGAGTAGAGTAGAGTAGAGTAGAGTAGAGTAGAGTAGAATAGAATAGAATAGAATAGAATAGAATAGAATAGAATAGAATACAGAATGGGAACGGGAACGGGAACGGGAATGACAATAGAATAGAATAGTATAGAATAGAATAGAATAGAATAGAATAGAATAGAATAGAATAGAATAGAATAGAATAGAATAGAATAGAATAGAATAGAATAGAATAGAATAGGGAATGGCAAAGGTAATGGGAATGGGAAAGGTAATGGTAATGGGAACAGAATAGAAAAGAATAGAATAGAATAGAATAGAATAGAATAGAATAGAATAGAATAGAATAGAATAGAATAGAATAGAATAGAATAGAATATGGAATGGCAAAGGTAATGGGAATGGGAAAGGTAATGGGAAAAGGAAAGGTAATGGGAATTGGAACTGAACAGAAAAGAATAGAATAGAATAGAATAGAATACGGAATGGGAACAGGAACGGGAACGGGAATGACAATAGAATAGAATAGAATAGAATAGAATAGAATAGAATAGAATAGAATAGAATAGAATAGAATACGGAATGGGAACAGGAACGGGAACGGGAATGACAATAGAATAGAATAGAATAGAATAGAATAGAATAGAATGGAATGGAATGGAATGGAATGGAATGGAGTGGAATGGAATGGTATGGAATAGAATAGAATAGAATAGAATAGAATAGAATAGAATAGAATAGAATAGAATAGAATAGAATAGAATAGAATAGAATAGAATAGAATAGAATAGAATATGGAATGGCAAAGGTAATGGGAATGGGAACGGTAATGGGAAATGGAAAGGTAATGGTAATGGGAAGTGAACAGAAAAGAATAGAATAGAATAGAATAGAATAGAATAGAATAGAATAGAATAGAATAGAATACAATGGAATAGAATAGAATAGAATACAGAATGGGAACGGGAACGGGAACGGGAATGACAATAGAATAGAATAGTATAGAATAGAATAGAATAGAATAGAATAGAATAGAATAGAATAGAATAGAATAGAATAGAATAGAATAGAATAGAATAGAATAGGGAATGGCAAAGGTAATGGGAATGGGAAAGGTAATGGTAATGGGAACAGAATAGAAAAGAATAGAATAGAATAGAATAGAATAGAATAGAATAGAATAGAATAGAATAGAATAGAATATGGAATGGCAAAGGTAATGGGAATGGGAAAGGTAATGGGAAAAGGAAAGGTAATGGGAATTGGAACTGAACAGAAAAGAATAGAATAGAATAGAATAGAATACGGAATGGGAACAGGAACGGGAACGGGAATGACAATAGAATAGAATAGAATAGAATAGAATAGAATAGAATAGAATAGAATGGAATGGAATGGAATGGAATGGAATGGAATGGAGTGGAATGGAATGGTATGGAATAGAATAGAATAGAATAGAATAGAATAGAATAGAATAGAATAGAATAGAATAGAATAGAATAGAATAGAATAGAATAGAATAGAATATGGAATGGCAAAGGTAATGGGAATGGGAACGGTAATGGGAAATGGAAAGGTAATGGGAATGGGAAGTGAACAGAAAAGAATAGAATAGAATAGAATAGAATAGAATAGAATAGAATAGAATAGAATACAATAGAATAGAATAGAATAGAATACAGAATGGGAACGGGAACGGGAACGGGAATGACAATAGAATAGAATAGTATAGTATAGAATAGAATAGAATAGAATAGAATAGAATAGAATAGAATAGAATAGAATAGAATAGAATAGAATAGAATAGAATAGAATACGGAATGGGAATAGAATAGAATAGAGTAGAGTAGAGTAGAATAGAATAGAATAGAATAGAATAGAATAGAATAGAATAGAATAGAATAGAATAGAATAGAATGGAATAGAATAGAATATGGAATGGCAAAGGTAATGGGAATGGGAAAGGTAATGGGAAAAGGAAAGGTAATGGTAATTGGAACTGAACAGAAAAGAATAGAATAGAATAGAATAGAATACGGAATGGGAACAGGAACGGGAACGGGAATAACAATAGAATAGAATAGAATAGAATAGAATAGAATAGAATAGAATAGAATAGAATAGAATAGAATAGAATAGAATAGAATACAGAATGGGAACGGGAACGGGAACGGGAATGACAATAGAATAGAATAGAATAGAATAGAATAGAATAGAATAGAATGGAATGGAATGGAATGGAATGGAATGGAATGGAATGGAATGGAATGGAATAGAATAGAATAGAATAGAATAGAATAGAATAGAATATGGAATGGCAAAGGTAATGGGAATGGGAACGGTAAAGGGAAATGGAAAGGTAATGGGAATGGGAAGTGAACAGAATAGAATAGAATAGAATAGAATACGGAATAGGAACGGGAACGGGAACGAGAATAGAATAGAATAGAATAGAATAGAATAGAATAGAATAGAATAGAATAGAATAGAATAGAATAGAATAGGGAATGGCAAAGGTAATGGGAATGGGAAAGGTAATGGGAATGGGAACTGAACAGAATAGAATAGAATAGAATAGAATAGAATAGAATAGAATAGAATAGAATAGAATAGAATAGAATAGAATAGGGAATGGGAATGGGAATAGAATAGAATAGAATAGAATAGAATAGAATAGAATAGAATAGAATAGAATAGAATAGAATAGAATAGAATAGGGAATGGGAATGGGAATGGGAATGGGAATGGGGATGGGGATGGGGATGGGGATGGGGATGGGGATGGGGATGGGGATGGGGATGGGAATGGGAATGGGAATGGGAAAGGGGATGGGGATGGGGATGGGGATGGGGATGGGAATGGGAATAGAATAGAATAGAATAGAATAGAATAGAATAGAATAGAATAGAATAGAATAGAACAGAACAGAACAGAACAGAACAGAACAGAACAGAATAGAATAGAATAGAATAGAATACGGAATGGGAACGGGAATGACAATAGAATAGAATAGAATAGAATAGAATAGAATAGAATAGAATAGAATAGAATAGAATAGTATAGAATAAGGAATGGCCAAGGTAATGGGAATGGGAACGGTAATGGGAAATGGAAAGGTAATGGGAATGGGAAGTGAACAGAATAGAATAGAATAGAATAGAATAGAATAGAATAGAATAGAATAGAATAGAATAGAATAGAATAGAATAGAATAGAATATGGAATGGCAAAGGTAATGGGAATGGGAAAGGTAATGGGAAAAGGAAAGGTAATGGGAATGGGAACTGAACAGAATAGAATAGAATAGAATAGAATAGAATAGAATAGAATAGAATAGAATAGAATAGAATAGAATAGAATAGAATAGAATAGGGAATGGCAAAGGTAATGGGAATGGGAAAGGGAATGGGAATGGGAACTGAACAGAATAGAATAGAGTAGAATAGAATAGAATAGAATAGAATAGAATAGAATAGAATAGAATAGAATAGAATAGAATAGGGAATGGGAATGGGAATGGGAAAGGGGATGGGGATGGGGATGGGGATGGGAATGGGAATGGGAATGGGAATGGGAATAGAATAGAATAGAATAGAATAGAATAGAATAGAATAGAATAGAATAGAATACGGAATGGGAACGGGAATGACAATAGAATAGAATAGAATAGAATAGAATAGAATAGAATAGAATAGAATAGAATAGAATAGAATAGAATAGAATAGAATACGGAATGGGAATAGAATAGAGTAGAGTAGAGTAGAATAGAATAGAATAGAATAGAATAGAATAGAATAGAATAGAATAGAACAGAACAGAACAGAACAGAACAGAACAGAACAGAACAGAACAGAATAGAATAGAATAGAATAGAATACGGAATGGGAACGGGAATGACAATAGAATAGAATAGAATAGAATAGAATAGAATAGAATACAATAGAATAGAATAGAATAGAATAGAATAGGGAATGGCAAAGGTAATGGGAATGGGAAAGGTAATGGGAATGGGAACTGAACAGAATAGAATAGAATAGAATAGAATAGAATAGAATAGAATAGAATAGAATAGAATAGAATAGGGAATGGGAATGGGAATGGGAATGGGAATGGGAATGGGAATGGGAATGGGAATGGGAATAGAATAGAATAGAATAGAATAGAATAGAATAGAATACGGAATGGGAACGGGAATGACAATAGAATAGAATAGAATAGAATAGAATAGAATAGAATAGAATAGAATAGAATAGAATAGAATAGAATAGAATAGAATAGAATAGAATAGAATACGGAATGGGAACGGGAACGGGAACGGGAATGACAATAGAATAGAATAGAATAGAATGGAATGGAATGGAATGGAATGGAATGGAATGGAATGGAATGGAATGGAATGGAATGGTATGGAATAGAATAGAATAGAACAGAACAGAACAGAACAGAATAGAATAGAATAGAATAGAATAGAATAGAATAGAATAGAATAGAATAGAATAGAATAGAATAGAATAGAATAGAATAGAAAATGGCAAAGGTAATGGGAATGGCAAAGGTAATGGGAATGGGAAAGGTAATGGGAATTGGAACTGAACAGAAAAGAATAGAATAGAATAGAATAGAATACGGAATGGGAACGGGAACGGGAACGGGAATGACAATAGAATAGAATAGAATAGAATAGAATAGAATAGAATAGAATACGGAATGGGAACGGGAAGGGGAACGGGAATGACAATAGAATAGAATAGAATAGAATAGAATAGATTGAATAGAATAGAATAGAATAGAATAGAATAGAATAGAATAGGGAATGGGAATGGGAATGGGAATGGGAAAGGGAAAGGGAAAGGGAATAGAATAGAATAGATAATAGAATAGAATAGAATAGAATAGAATAGAATAGAATAGAATAGAATAGAATAGAATTGAATTGAATAGGGAATGGCAAAGGTAATGGGAATCGGAACGGTAATGGGAAATGGAAAGGTAATAGGAATGGGAAGTGAACAGAATAGAATAGAATAGAATAGAATAGAATAGAATAGAATAGAATAGAATAGAATAGAATAGAATATGGAATGGCAAAGGTGATGGGAATGGGAAAGGTAATGGGAAAAGGAAAGGTAATGGGAATGGGAACTGAACAGAATAGAATAGAATAGAATAGAATAGAATAGAATAGAATAGAATAGAATAGAATAGAATAGAATAGAATAGAATAGAATAGGGAATGGCAAAGGTAATGGGAATGGGAAAGGTAATGGGAATGGGAACTGAGCAGAATAGAATAGAATAGAATAGAATAGAATAGAATAGAATAGAATAGAATAGAATAGAATAGAATAGAATAGAATAGAATAGGAAAGAATAGAATAGAATAGAATAGAATAGAATAGAATACGGAATAGGAACGGGAACGGGAACGGGAACGAGAACGAGAACGAGAATAGAATAGAATAGAATAGAATAGAATAGAATAGAATAGAATAGAATAGAATAGAATAGAATAGGGAATGGCAAAGGTAATGGGAATGGGAAAGGTAATGGGAATGGGAACTGAACAGAATAGAATAGAATAGAATAGAATAGAATAGAATAGAATAGAATAGAATAGAATAGAATAGGGAATGGGAATGGGAATGGGAATGGGAATAGAATAGAATAGAATAGAATAGAATAGAATAGAATAGAATAGAATAGAATAGAATAGAATAGAATAGGGAATGGGAATGGGAATGGGAATGGGAATGGGAATGGGAATGGGAAAGGGGATGGGGATGGGGATGGGGATGGGGATGGGGATGGGAATGGGAATGGGAATGGGAAAGGGGATGGGGATGGGGATGGGGATGGGGATGGGAATGGGAATGGGAATAGAATAGAATAGAATAGAATAGAATAGAATAGAATAGAATAGAATAGAACAGAACAGAACAGAACAGAACAGAACAGAACAGAACAGAACAGAATAGAATAGAATAGAATAGAATAGAATAGAATACGGAATGGGAACGGGAATGACAATAGAATAGAATAGAATAGAATAGAATAGAATAGAATAGAATAGAATAGAACAGAACAGAACAGAACAGAACAGAACAGAACAGAACAGAACAGAACAGAACAGAATAGAATAGAATAGAATAGTATAGAATAAGGAATGGCCAAGGTAATGGGAATGGGAACGGTAATGGGAAATGGAAAGGTAATGGGAATGGGAAGTGAACAGAATAGAATAGAATAGAATAGAATAGAATAGAATAGAATAGAATAGAATAGAATAGAATAGAATAGAATAGAATAGAATAGAATAGAATAGAATAGAATAGAATAGAATAGAATAGAATATGGAATGGCAAAGGTAATGGGAATGGGAATGGTAATGGGAAAAGGAAAGGTAATGGGAATGGGAACTGAACAGAATAGAATAGAATAGAATAGAATAGAATAGAATAGAATAGAATAGAATAGAATAGAATAGAATAGAATAGAATAGAATAGAATAGAATAGAATAGAATAGAATAGAATAGAATAGGGAATGGCAAAGGTAATGGGAATGGGAAAGGTAATGGGAATGGGAACTGAACAGAATAGAATAGAATAGAATAGAATAGAATAGAATAGAATAGAATAGAATAGAATAGAATAGAATAGGGAATGGGAATGGGAATGGGAATGGGAATGGGAATGGGAATGGGAATGGGAAAGGGGATCGGGATGGGGATGGGGGATGGGAATGGGAATGGGAATGGGAATGGGAATGGGAATAGAATAGAATAGAATAGAATAGAATAGAATACGGAATGGGAACGGGAATGACAATAGAATAGAATAGAATAGAATAGAATAGAATAGAATAGAATAGAATAGAATAGAATAGAATAGAATATGGAATGGCAAAGGTAATGGGAATGGGAAAGGTAATGGGAAAAGGAAAGGTAATGGGAATGGGAAGTGAACAGAACAGAATAGAATAGAATAGAATGGAATAGAATAGAATACGGAATGGGAACAGAATAGAATAGAGTAGAGTAGAATAGAATAGATAGAATAGAATAGAATAGAATAGAATACGGAATGGGAATAGAATAGAATAGAATAGAATAGAAGAGAAGAGAAGAGAAGAGAAGAGAAGAGAAGAGAAGAGAAGAGAAGAGAAGAGAAGAGAATATGGAATGGCAAAGGTAATGGGAATGGGAAAGGTAATGGGAAAAGGAAAGGTAATGGGAATTGGAACTGAACAGAAAAGAATAGAATAGAATAGAATACGGAATGGGAACAGGAACGGGAACGGGAATGACAATAGAATAGAATAGAATAGAATAGAATAGAATAGAATAGAATAGAATAGAATAGAATAGAATAGAATAGAATAGAATAGAATAGAATAGAATACGGAATGGGAACGGGAACGGGAACGGGAATGACAATAGAATAGAATAGAATAGAATGGAATGGAATGGAATGGAATGGAATGGAATGGTATGGAATAGAATAGAATAGAATAGAATAGATAGAATAGAATAGAATAGAATAGAATAGAATAGAATAGAATAGAATAGAATAGAATAGACTATGGAACGGCAAAGTTAATGGGAATGGGAAAGGTAATGGGAAAAGGAAAGGTAATGGGAATGGGAACTGAACAGAATAGAATAGAATAGAATAGAATAGAATAGAATAGAATAGAATAGAATAGAATAGAATAGAATAGAATAGAATAGAATACAGAATGGGAACGGGAACGGGAACGGGAATGACAATAGAATAGAATAGTATAGTATAGAATAGAATAGAATAGAATAGAATAGAATAGAATAGAATAGAATAGAATAGAATAGAATAGAATAGAATAGAATAGGGAATGGCAAAGGTAATGGGAATGGGAAAGGTAATGGTAATGGGAACAGAATAGAAAAGAATAGAATAGAATAGAATAGAGTAGAGTAGAGTAGAGTAGAGTAGAGTAGAGTAGAGTAGAGTAGAGTAGAATAGAATAGAATAGAATAGAATAGAATAGAATAGAATAGAATATGAAATGGCAAAGGTAATGGGAATGGGAAAGGTAATGGGAAAAGGAAAGGTAATGGGAATTGGAACTGAACAGAAAAGAATAGAATAGAATAGAATAGAATACGGAATGGGAACAGGAACGGGAACGGGAATGACAATAGAATAGAATAGAATAGAATAGAATAGAATAGAATAGAATAGAATAGAATAGAATAGAATAGAATAGAATAGAATAGAATAGAATACGGAATGGGAACGGGAACGGGAACGGGAATGACAATAGAATAGAATAGAATAGAATAGAATAGAATAGAATAGAATAGAATGGAATGGAATGGAATGGAATGGAATGGAATGGAATGGTATGGAATGGAATAGAATAGAATAGAATAGAATAGAATAGAATAGAATAGAATAGAATAGAATAGAATAGAATAGAATAGAATATGGAATGGCAAAGGTAATGGGAATGGGAACGGTAATGGGAAATGGAAAGGTAATGGGAATGGGAAGTGAACAGAAAAGAATAGAATAGAATAGAATAGAATAGAATAGAATAGAATAAAATAGAATAGAATAGAATAGAATAGAATAGAATAGAATAGAATTGAATAGAATAGAATAGAATAGAATAGAATAGAATAGAACACAGAATGGGAACGGGAACGGGAACGGGAATGACAATAGAATAGAATAGTATAGAATAGAATAGAATAGAATAGAATAGAATAGAATAGAATAGAATAGAATAGAATAGAATAGGGAATGGCAAAGGTAATGGGAATGGGAAAGGTAATGGTAATGGGAACAGAATAGAAAAGAATAGAAAAGAATAGAATAGAATAGAATAGAATAGAATAGAATAGAATAGAATAGAATAGAATAGAATAGAATAGAATAGAATAGAATAGAATAGAATAGAATAGAATAGGGAATGGCAAAGGTAATGGGAATGGGAAAGGTAATGGTAATGGGAACAGAATAGAAAAGAATAGAATAGAATAGAATAGAATAGAACAGAATATGGAATGGGAACGGGAACGGGAATGACAATAGAATAGAATAGAATAGAATAGAATAGAATAGAATAGAATAGAATACGGAATGGGAACGGGAACGGGAACGGGAACGGGAATGACAATAGAATAGAATAGAATAAAATAGAATAGAATAGAATAGAATGGAATGGAATGGAATGGAATGGAATGGAATAGAATAGAATAGAATAGAATAGAATAGAATAGAATAGAATAGAATAGAATAGAATAGAATAGAATAGAATATGGAATGGCAAAGGTAATGGGAATGGGAACGGTAATGGGAAATGGAAAGGTAATGGGAATGGGAAGTGAACAGAATAGAATAGAATAGAATAGAATACGGAATAGGAACGGGAACGGGAACGAGAATAGAATAGAATAGAATAGAATAGAATAGAATAGAATAGAATAGAATAGAATAGGGAATGGCAAAGGTAATGGGAATGGGAAAGGTAATGGGAATGGGAACTGAACAGAATAGAATAGAATAGAATAGAATAGAATAGAATAGAATAGAATAGAATAGAATAGAATAGAATAGAATAGAATAGGGAATGGGAATGGGAATGGGAATAGAATAGAATAGAATAGAATAGAATAGAATAGAATAGAATAGAATAGAATAGAATAGGGAATGGGAATGGGAATGGGAATGGGAATGGGAAAGGGAAAGGGGATGGGGATGGGGATGGGGATGGGGATGGGGATGGGGATGGGAATGGAAATGGGAATGGGAAAGGGGATGGGGATGGGGATGGGGATGGGGATGGGGATGGGAATGGGAATAGAATAGAATAGAACAGAACAGAACAGAACAGAACAGAACAGAATAGAATAGAATAGAATAGAATAGAATACGGAATGGGAACGGGAATGACAATAGAATAGAATAGAATAGAATAGAATAGAATAGAATAGAATAGAATAGAATAGAACAGAACAGAACAGAACAGAACAGAACAGAACAGAACAGAATAGAATAGAATAGAATAGAATAGAATAGAATAGAATAGAATAGAATAGTATAGAATAAGGAATGGCCAAGGTAATGGGAATGGGAACGGTAATGGGAAATGGAAAGGTAATGGGAATGGGAAGTGAACAGAATAGAATAGAATAGAATAGAATAGAATAGAATAGAATAGAATAGAATAGAATAGAATAGAATAGAACAGAACAGAACAGAATAGAATAGAATAGAATAGAATAGAATATGGAATGGCAAAGGTAATGGGAATGGGAAAGGTAATGGGAAAAGGAAAGGTAATGGGAATGGGAACTGAACAGAATAGAATAGAATAGAATAGAATAGAATAGAATAGAATAGAATAGAATAGAATAGAATAGAATAGGGAATGGCAAAGGTAATGGGAATGGGAAAGGGAATGGGAATGGGAACTGAACAGAATAGAATAGAATAGAATAGAATAGAATAGAATAGAATAGAATAGAATAGAATAGAATAGAATAGAATAGAATAGAATAGAATAGAATAGAATAGAATAGAATAGAATAGAATAGAATAGGGAATGGGAATGGGAATGGGAAAGGGGATGGGGATGGGGATGGGGATGGGGATGGGAATGGGAATGGGAATGGGAATAGAATAGAATAGAATAGAATAGAATAGAATAGAATAGAATAGAATAGAATAGAATAGAATAGAATACGGAATGGGAACGGGAATGACAATAGAATAGAATAGAATAGAATAGAATAGAATAGAATAGAATAGAATAGAATAGAATAGAATAGAATAGAATAGAATAGAATACGGAATGGGAATAGAATAGAATAGAGTAGAGTAGAGTAGAATAGAATAGAATAGAATAGAATAGAATAGAATAGAATAGAATAGAATAGAATAGAATAGAATATGGAATGGCAAAGGTAATGGGAATGGGAAAGGTAATGGGAAAAGGAAAGGTAATGGGAATTGGAACTGAACAGAAAAGAAAAGAATAGAATAGAATAGAATACGGAATGGGAACAGGAACGGGAACGGGAATGACAATAGAATAGAATAGAATAGAATAGAATAGAATAGAATAGAATAGAATAGAATAGAATAGAATAGAATAGAATAGAATAGAATAGAATAGGGAATGGGAATGGGAATGGGAATGGGAATGGGAAAGGGGATGGGGATGGGGATGGGGATGGGGATGGGGATGGGGATGGGAATGGAAATGGGAATGGGAAAGGGGATGGGGATGGGGATGGGGATGGGGATGGGGATGGGGATGGGGATGGGAATGGGAATAGAATAGAATAGAACAGAACAGAACAGAACAGAACAGAACAGAACAGAACAGAATAGAATAGAATAGAATAGAATAGAATAGAATAGAATACGGAATGGGAACGGGAATGACAATAGAATAGAATAGAATAGAATAGAATAGAATAGAATAGAATAGAATAGAATAGAATAGAATAGAATAGAATAGAATAGAATAGAATAGAATAGTATAGAATAAGGAATGGCCAAGGTAATGGGAATGGGAACGGTAATGGGAAATGGAAAGGTAATGGGAATGGGAAGTGAACAGAATAGAATAGAATAGAATAGAATAGAATAGAATAGAATAGAATAGAATAGAATAGAATAGAATATGGAATGGCAAAGGTAATGGGAATGGGAAAGGTAATGGGAAAAGGAAAGGTAATGGGAATGGGAACTGAACAGAATAGAATAGAATAGAATAGAATAGAATAGAATAGAATAGAATAGAATAGAATAGAATAGAATAGAATAGAATAGAATAGGGAATGGCAAAGGTAATGGGAATGGGAAAGGGAATGGGAATGGGAACTGAACAGAATAGAATAGAATAGAATAGAATAGAATAGAATAGAATAGAATAGAATAGAATAGAATAGAATAGAATAGAATAGAATAGAATAGAATAGGGAATGGGAATGGGAATGGGAAAGGGGATGGGGATGGGGATGGGGATGGGGATGGGAATGGGAATGGGAATAGAATAGAATAGAATAGAATAGAATAGAATAGAATAGAATAGAATAGAATAGAATAGAATAGAATAGAATAGAATAGAATAGAATACGGAATGGGAACGGGAATGACAATAGAATAGAATAGAATAGAATAGAATAGAATAGAATAGAATAGAATAGAATAGAATAGAATAGAATAGAATAGGGAATGGCAAAGGTAATGGGAATGGGAAAGGTAATGGGAATTGGAACTGAACAGAAAAGAAAAGAATAGAATAGAATAGAATACGGAATGGGAACAGGAACGGGAACGGGAATGACAATAGAATAGAATAGAATAGAATAGAATAGAATAGAATAGAATAGAATAGAATAGAATAGAATAGAATACGGAATGGGAACGGGAACGGGAATGGGAATGACAATAGAATAGAATAGAATAGAATAGAATAGAATAGAATAGAATAGAATGGAATAGAATGGAATGGAATGGAATGGAATGGAATGGAATGGAATGGAATGGAATGGAATGGAATGGAATGGAATAGAATAGAATAGAATAGAATAGAATAGAATAGAATAGAATAGAATAGAATAGAATATGGAATGGCAAAGGTAATGGGAATGGGAACGGTAATGGGAAATGGAAAGGTAATGGGAATGGGAAGTGAACAGAATAGAATAGAATAGAATACGGAATAGGAACGGGAACGGGAACGAGAATAGAATAGAATAGAATAGAATAGAATAGAATAGAATAGAATAGAATAGAATAGAATAGAATAGAATAGAATAGAATAGAATAGAATAGAATAGGGAATGGCAAAGGTAATGGGAATGGGAAAGGTAATGGGAATGGGAACTGAACAGAATAGAATAGAATAGAATAGAATAGAATAGAATAGAATAGAATAGAATAGAATAGGGAATGGGAATGGGAATGGGAATGGGAATAGAATAGAATAGAATAGAATAGAATAGAATAGAATAGAATAGAATAGAATAGAATAGAATAGAATAGAATAGGGAATGGGAATGGGAATGGGAATGGGAATGGGAATGGGAATGGGAATGGGAAAGGGGATGGGGATGGGGATGGGGATGGGGATGGGGATGGGAATGGGAATGGGAATAGAATAGAATAGAATAGAATAGAATAGAACAGAACAGAACAGAACAGAACAGAACAGAACAGAATAGAATAGAATAGAATACGGAATGGGAACGGGAATGACAATAGAATAGAATAGAATAGAATAGAATAGAATAGAACAGAACAGAACAGAACAGAACAGAACAGAACAGAATAGAACAGAACAGAACAGAACAGAACAGAATAGAATAGAATAGAATAGAATAGAATAGAATACGGAATGGGAACGGGAATGACAATAGAATAGAATAGAATAGAATAGAATAGAATAGAATAGAATAGAATAGAATAGAATAGAACAGAACAGAACAGAACAGAACAGAACAGAACAGAACAGAACAGAACAGAATAGAATAGAATAGAATAGAATAGAATAGAATAGTATAGAATAAGGAATGGCCAAGGTAATGGGAATGGGAACGGTAATGGGAAATGGAAAGGTAATGGGAATGGGAAGTGAACAGAATAGAATAGAATAGAATAGAATAGAATAGAATAGAATAGAATAGAATAGAATATGGAATGGCAAAGGTAATGGGAAAAGGAAAGGTAATGGGAATGGGAACTGAACAGAATAGAATAGAATAAAATAGAATAGAATAGAATAGAATAGAATAGAATAGAATAGAATAGAATAGAATACAGAATGGGAACGGGAACGGGAACGGGAATGACAATAGAATAGAATAGTATAGAATAGAATAGAATAGAATAGAATAGAATAGAATAGAATAGGGAATGGGAATGGGAATGGGAATGGGAATGGGAATCGGAAAGGGGATGGGGATGGGGATGGGGATGGGGATGGGAATGGGAATGGGAATGGGAATAGAATAGAATAGAATAGAATAGAATAGAATAGAATACGGAATGGGAACGGGAATGACAATAGAATAGAATAGAATAGAATAGAATAGAATAGAATAGAATAGAATAGAATAGAATAGAATAGAATAGAATAGAATAGGGAATGGCAAAGGTAATGGGAATGGGAAAGGTAATGGGAATGGGAACTGAACAGAATAGAATAGAATAGAATAGAATAGAATAGAATAGAATAGAATAGGGAATGGGAATGGGAATGGGAATGGGAATGGGAAAGGGGATGGGGATGGGGATGGGAATGGGAATGGGAATGGGAATGGGAATGGGAATAGAATAGAATAGAATAGAATAGAACAGAACAGAACAGAACAGAACAGAACAGAACAGAATAGAATAGAATAGAATAGAATAGAATACGGAATGGGAACGGGAATGACAATAGAATAGAATAGAATAGAATAGAATAGAATAGAATAGAATAGAATAGAATAGAATAGAATAGAATAGAATACAATAGAGTAGAGTAGAGTAGAGTAGAGTAGAGTAGAGTAGAGTAGAGTAGAGTAGAGTAGAATAGAATAGAATAGAATAGAATAGAATAGAATAGAATAGAATAGAATAGAATAGAATACAGAATGGGAACGGGAACGGGAACGGGAATGACAATAGAATAGAATAGTATAGAATAGAATAGAATAGAATAGAATAGAATAGAATAGAATAGAATAGAATAGAATAGAATAGAATAGAATAGAATAGGGAATGGCAAAGGTAATGGGAATGGGAAAGGTAATGGTAATGGGAACAGAATAGAATAGAATAGAATAGAATAGAATAGAATAGAATAGAATATGGAATGGCAAAGGTAATGGGAATGGGAAAGGTAATGGGAAAAGGAAAGGTAATGGGAATTGGAACTGAACAGAATAGAATAGAATAGAATAGAATAGAATAGAATAGAATAGAATAGAATAGAATAGAATAGAATAGAATAGAATAGAATAGAATAGGGAATGGGAATGGGAACGGTAATGTGAAATGGAAAGGTAATCGGAATGGGAAGTGAATAGAATAGAATAGAATAGAATAGAATAGAATAGAATATGGAATGGCAAAGGTAATGGGAATGGGAACGGTAATGGGAAATGGAAAGGTAATGGGAATGGGAAGTGAACAGAAAAGAATAGAATAGAATAGAATAGAATAGAATAGAATAGAATAGAATAGAATAGAATAGAATAGAATAGAATAGAATAGAATAGAATAGAATAGAATAGAATACGGAATGGGAACGGGAACGGGAACGGGAATGACAATAGAATAGAATAGAATAGAATAGAATAGAATAGAATAGAATAGAATAGAATAGAATAGAATAGAATAGAATAGAATATGGAATGGCAAAGGTAATGGGAATGGGAACGGTAATGGGAAATGGAAAGGTAATGGGAATGGGAAGTGAACAGAAAAGAATAGAATAGAATAGAATAGAATAGAATAGAATAGAATAGAATAGAATAGAATAGAATAGAATAGAATAGAATAGAATACGGAATGGGAACGGGAACGGGAATGACAATAGAATAGAATAGAATAGAATAGAATAGAATAGAATAGAATAGAATAGGGAATGGGAATGGGAATGGGAAAGGGAATAGAATAGAATAGAATAGAATAGAATAGAATAGAATAGAATAGAATAGGGAATGGCCAAGGTAATGGGAATGGGAAAGGTAATGGGAAAAGGAAAGGTAATGGGAATGGGAACTGAACAGAATAGAATAGAATAGAATAGAATAGAATAGAATAGAATAGAATAGAATAGAATAGAATAGAATAGAATAGGGAATGGCCAAGGCAATGGGAATGGGAACGGTAATGGGAAATGGAAAGGTAATGGGAATGGGAAGTGAATAGAATAGAATAGAATAGAATAGAATAGAATAGAATAGAATAGAATAGAATAGAATAGAATAGAATAGAATAGAATAGAATAGAATAGAATACGGAATGGGAATAGAATAGAATAGAATAGAGTAGAGTAGAGTAGAGTAGAGTAGAGTAGAATAGAATAGAATAGAATAGAATAGAATAGAATAGAATAGAATAGAATAGAATAGAATAGAATAGAATAGAATATGGAATGGGAATGGGAATGGGAATGGGAACGGGAATGACAATAGAATAGAATAGAATAGAATAGAATAGAATAGAATAGAATAGAATAGAATAGAATAGAATGGAATAGAATTGAATTGATTTGAATTGAATAGAATAGGGAATGGCCAAGGTAATGGGAATGGGAACGGTAATGGGAAATGGAAAGGTAATGGGAATGGGAAGTGAACAGAAAAGAATAGAATAGAATAGAATAGAATAGAATAGAATAGAATAGAATAGAATAGAATAGAATAGAATAGAATACGGAATGGGAACGGGAACGGGAATGACAATAGAATAGAATAGAATAGAATAGAATAGAATAGGGAATGGGAATGGGAATGGGAATGGGAAAGGGAATAGAATAGAATAGAATAGAATAGAATAGAATAGAATAGGGAATGGCAAAGGTAATGGGAATGGGAAAGGTAATGGGAAAAGGAAAGGTAATGGGAATGGGAACTGAACAGAATAGAATAGAATAGAATAGAATAGAATAGAATAGAATAGAATAGAATAGAATAGAATAGGGAATGGCCAAGGTAATGGGAATGGGAACGGTAATGGGAAATGGAAAGGTAATGGGAATGGGAAGTGAATAGAATAGAATAGAATAGAATAGAATAGAATAGAATAGAATAGAATAGAATAGAATAGAATAGAATACGGAATGGGAACGGGAACGGGAACGGGAATGACAATAGAATAGAATAGAATAGAATAGAATAGAATAGAATAGAATAGAATAGAATAGAATAGAATAGGGAATGGGAATGGGAAAGGGAAAGGGAATAGAATAGAATAGAATAGAATAGAATAGAATAGAATAGAATAGAATAGAATAGAATAGGGAATGGCCAAGGTAATGGGAATGGGAAAGGTAATGGGAAAAGGAAAGGTAATGGGAATGGGAACTGAACAGAATAGAATAGAATAGAATAGAATAGAATAGAATAGAATAGGGAATGGCCAAGGCAATGGGAATGGGAACGGTAATGGGAAATGGAAAGGTAATGGGAATGGGAAGTGAATAGAATAGAATAGAATAGAATAGAATAGAATAGAATAGAATAGAATAGAATAGAATAGAATAGAATACAATAGAATACAATAGAATACAATAGAATACGGAATGGGAACGGGAACGGGAACGGGAATGACAATAGAATAGAATAGAATAGAATAGAATAGAATAGAATAGAATAGAATAGAATAGAATAGAATAGAATAGAATAGAATAGAATAGAATACGGAATGGCAAAGGTAATGGGAATGGGAAAGGTAATGATAATGGGAACAGAATAGAAAAGAATAGAATAGAATAGAATAGAATAGAATAGAATAGAATAGAATAGAATAGAATAGAATAGAATAGAATAGAATAGAATACGGAATGGGAATAGAATAGAGTAGAGTAGAGTAGAGTAGAGTAGAATAGAATAGAATAGAATAGAATAGAATAGAATAGAATAGAATAGAATAGAATAGAATAGAATAGAATAGAATAGAATAGAATATGGAATGGCAAAGGTAATGGGAATGGGAAAGGTAATGGGAAAAGGAAAGGTAATGGGAATTGGAACTGAACAGAAAAGAATAGAATAGAATAGAATCGAATACGGAATGGGAATGGGAATGGGAACGGGAACGGGAATGACAATAGAATAGAATAGAATAGAATAGAATAGAATAGAATAGAATAGAATAGAATAGAATAGAATACGGAATGGCAAAGGTAATGGGAATGGGAAAGGTAATGATAATGGGAACAGAATAGAATAGAATAGAATAGAATAGAATAGAATAGAATAGAATAGAATAGAATAGAATAGAATAGAATAGAATAGAATAGAATAGAATTCGGAATGGGAATAGAATAGAATAGAGAAGAGTAGAGTAGAATAGAATAGAATAGAATAGAATAGAATAGAATAGAATAGAATAGAATAGAATAGAATATGGAATGGCAAAGGTAATGGGAATGGGAAAGGTAATGGGAAAAGGAAAGGTAATGGGAATTGGAACTGAACAGAAAAGAATAGAATAGAATAGAATCGAATACGGAATGGGAATGGGAACGGGAACGGGAACGGGAATGACAATAGAACAGAATAGAATAGAATAGAATAGAATAGAATAGAATAGAATAGAATAGAATAGAATAGAATAGAATAGAATACGGAATGGGAACGGGAACGGGAACGGGAATGACAATAGAATAGAATAGAATAGAATAGAATAGAATAGAATAGAATAGAATAGAATGGAATGGAATGGAATGGAATGGAATGGAATAGAATAGAATAGAATAGAATAGAATAGAATAGAATAGAATAGAATAGAATAGAATAGAATAGAATAGAATATGGAATGGCAAAGGTAATGGGAATGGGAACGGTAATGGGAAATGGAAAGGTAATGGGAATGGGAAGTGAACAGAATAGAATAGAATAGAATAGAATAGAATAGAATAGAATAGAATAGAATAGAATAGAATAGAATAGAATAGAATAGAATACGGAATGGGAACGGGAACGGGAACGGGAATGACAATAGAATAGAATAGAATAGAATAGAATAGAATAGAATAGAATAGAATAGAATAGAATAGAATACGGAATGGGAACGGGAACGGGAATGACAATAGAATAGAATAGAATAGAATAGAATAGAATGGAATGGAATGGAATGGAATGGAATGGAATGGAATGGAATAGAATAGAATAGAATAGAATAGAATAGAATAGAATAGAATAGAATAGAATAGAATAGAATAGAATATGGAATGGCAAAGGTAATGGGAATGGGAACGGTAATGGGAAATGGAAAGGTAATGGGAATGGGAAGTGAACAGAAAAGAATAGAATAGAATAGAATAGAATAGAATAGAATAGAATAGAATAGAATAGAATAGAATAGAATAGAATACGGAATGGGAACGGGAACGGGAATGACAATAGAATAGAATAGAATAGAATAGAATAGAATAGAATAGAATAGAATAGAATAGAATAGAATATGGAATGGCAAAGGTAATGGGAATGGGAACGGTAATGGGAAATGGAAAGGTAATGGGAATGGGAAGTGAACAGAAAAGAATAGAATAGAATAGAATAGAATAGAATAGAATAGAATAGAATAGAATAGAATAGAATAGAATAGAATAGAATAGAATAGAATAGAATAGAATAGAATACGGAATGGGAACGGGAACGGGAACGGGAATGACAATAGAATACAATAGAATAGAATAGAATAGAATAGAATAGAATAGAATAGGGAATGGGAATGGGAAAGGGAATAGAATAGAATAGAATAGAATAGAATAGAATAGAATAGAATAGAATAGGGAATGGCCAAGGCAATGGGAATGGGAACGGTAATGGGAAATGGAAAGGTAATGGGAATGGGAAGTGAATAGAATAGAATAGAATAGAATAGAATAGAATAGAATAGAATAGAATAGAATAGAATAGAATACGGAATGGGAACGGGAACGGGAATGACAATAGAATAGAATAGAATAGAATAGAATAGAATAGAATAGAATAGAATAGAATAGAATAGAATAGAATAGAATAGAATACGGAATGGCAAAGGTAATGGGAATGGGAAAGGTAATGATAATGGGAACAGAATAGAAAAGAATAGAATAGAATAGAATAGAATAGAATAGAATAGAATAGAATAGGGAATGGCCAAGGCAATGGGAATGGGAACGGTAATGGGAAATGGAGAGGTAATGGGAATGGGAAGTGAATAGAATAGAATAGAATAGAATAGAATAGAATAGAATAGAATAGAATAGAATAGAATAGAATAGAATACAATACAATAGAATACAATAGAATAGAATACGGAATGGGAATAGAATAGAATAGAGTAGAGTAGAGTAGAATAGAATAGAATAGAATAGAATAGAATAGAATAGAATAGAATAGAATAGAATAGAATAGAATAGAATAGAATAGAATATGGAATGGCAAAGGTAATGTGAATGGGAAAGGTAATGGGAAAGGGAAAGGTAATGGGAATGGGAACTGAACAGAATAGAATAGAATAGAATAGAATAGAATAGAATAGAATAGAATAGAATAGAATAGAATAGAATACGGAATGGGAACGGGAACGGGAATGACAATAGAATAGAATAGAATAGAATAGAATAGAATAGGGAATGGCAAAGGTAATGGGAATGGGAACGGTAATGGGAAATGGAAAGGTAATAGGAATGGGAAGTGAACAGAATAGAATAGAATAGAATAGAATAGAATAGAATAGAATAGAATAGAATAGAATAGAATAGAATAGAATAGAATAGAATAGAATAGAATAGAATAGAATATGGAATGGCAAAGGTAATGGGAATGGGAAAGGTAATGGGAAAAGGAAAGGTAATGGGAATTGGAACTGAACAGAAAAGAATAGAATAGAATAGAATAGAATACGGAATGGGAATGGGAATGGGAATGGGAACGGGAACGGGAATGACAATAGAATAGAATAGAATAGAATAGAATAGAATAGAATAGAATAGAATAGAATAGAATACGGAATGGGAACGGGAACGGGAACGGGAATGACAATAGAATAGAATAGAATAGAATAGAATGGAATGGAATGGAATGGAATGGAATGGAATGGAATGGAATGGAATAGAATAGAATAGAATAGAATAGAATAGAATAGAATAGAATAGAATATGGAATGGCAAAGGTAATGGGAATGGGAAAGGTAATGGGAAAAGGAAAAGTAATGGGAATGGGAACAAAACAGAATAGAATAGAATAGAATAGAATAGAATAGAATAGAATAGAATAGAATAGAATAGAATAGAATAGAATAGAATAGAGAATGGGAATGGGAATGGGAATGGGAATGGGAATGGGAAAGGGAAAGGGAATAGAATAGAATAGATAATAGAATAGAATAGAATAGAATAGAATAGAATAGAATAGAATAGAATAGAATAGAATAGAATAGAATTGAATTGAATTGAATTGAATTGAATTGAATAGGGAATGGCCAAGGTAATGGGAATGGGAACGGTAATGGGAAATCGAAAGGTAATGGGAATGGGAAGTGAACAGAAAAGAATAGAATAGAATAGAATAGAATAGAATAGAATAGAATAGAATAGAATAGAATACGGAATGGGAACGGGAACGGGAATGACAATAGAATAGAATAGAATAGAATAGAATAGAATAGGGAATGGGAATGGGAATGGGAAAGGTAATGGGAACAGAATAGAAAAGAATAGAATAGAATAGAATAGAATAGAATAGAATAGAATAGAATAGAATAGAATAGAATAGAATAGAATAGAATAGAATAGAATACGGAATGGGAATAGAATAGAGTAGAGTAGAGTAGAGTAGAATAGAATAGAATAGAATAGAATAGAATAGAATAGAATAGAATAGAATAGAATAGAATAGAATAGAATAGAATAGAATATGGAATGGCAAAGGTAATGGGAATGGGAAAGGTAATGGGAAATGGAAAGGTAATGGGAATTGGAACTGAACAGAAAAGAATAGAATAGAATAGAATAGAATACGGAATGGGAACAGGAAAGGTAATGGGAATGGGAAGTGAATAGAATAGAATAGAATAGAATAGAATAGAATAGAATAGAATAGAATACAATAGAATACAATAGAATACGGAATGGGAACGGGAACGGGAACGGGAATGACAATAGAATAGAATAGAATAGAATAGAATAGAATAGAATAGAATAGAATAGAATAGAATAGAATAGAATAGAATAGAATACGGAATGGCAAAGGTAATGGGAATGGGAAAGGTAATGATAATGGGAACAGAATAGAATAGAATAGAATAGAATAGAATAGAATAGAATAGAATAGAATAGAATAGAATAGAATAGAATAGAATAGAATAGAATAGAATAGAATTCGGAATGGGAATAGAATAGAATAGAGAAGAGTAGAGTAGAATAGAATAGAATAGAATAGAATAGAATAGAATAGAATAGAATAGAATAGAATATGGAATGGCAAAGGTAATGGGAATGGGAAAGGTAATGGGAAAAGGAAAGGTAATGGGAATTGGAACTGAACAGAAAAGAATAGAATAGAATAGAATCGAATACGGAATGGGAATGGGAACGGGAACGGGAACGGGAATGACAATAGAACAGAATAGAATAGAATAGAATAGAATAGAATAGAATAGAATAGAATAGAATAGAATAGAATAGAATAGAATAGAATACGGAATGGGAACGGGAACGGGAACGGGAATGACAATAGAATAGAATAGAATAGAATAGAATAGAATAGAATAGAATAGAATGGAATGGAATGGAATGGAATGGAATGGAATGGAATAGAATAGAATAGAATAGAATAGAATAGAATAGAATAGAATAGAATAGAATAGAATAGAATAGAATAGAATAGAATATGGAATGGCAAAGGTAATGGGAATGGGAACGGTAATGGGAAATGGAAAGGTAATGGGAATGGGAAGTGAACAGAATAGAATAGAATAGAATAGAATAGAATAGAATAGAATAGAATAGAATAGAATAGAATAGAATAGAATACGGAATGGGAACGGGAACGGGAACGGGAATGACAATAGAATAGAATAGAATAGAATAGAATAGAATAGAATAGAATAGAATAGAATACGGAATGGGAACGGGAACGGGAATGACAATAGAATAGAATAGAATAGAATAGAATAGAATGGAATGGAATGGAATGGAATGGAATGGAATGGAATGGAATGGAATAGAATAGAATAGAATAGAATAGAATAGAATAGAATAGAATAGAATAGAATAGAATAGAATATGGAATGGCAAAGGTAATGGGAATGGGAACGGTAATGGGAAATGGAAAGGTAATGGGAATGGGAAGTGAACAGAAAAGAATAGAATAGAATAGAATAGAATAGAATAGAATAGAATAGAATAGAATAGAATAGAATAGAATAGAATAGAATAGAATACGGAATGGGAACGGGAACGGGAACGGGAATGACAATAGAATAGAATAGAATAGAATAGAATAGAATAGAATAGAATAGAATAGAATAGAATAGAATAGAATAGAATAGAATATGGAATGGCAAAGGTAATGGGAATGGGAACGGTAATGGGAAATGGAAAGGTAATGGGAATGGGAAGTGAACAGAAAAGAATAGAATAGAATAGAATAGAATAGAATAGAATAGAATAGAATAGAATAGAATAGAATAGAATAGAATAGAATACGGAATGGGAACGGGAACGGGAACGGGAATGACAATAGAATACAATAGAATAGAATAGAATAGAATAGAATAGAATAGGGAATGGGAATGGGAAAGGGAATAGAATAGAATAGAATAGAATAGAATAGAATAGAATAGAATAGGGAATGGCCAAGGCAATGGGAATGGGAACGGTAATGGGAAATGGAAAGGTAATGGGAATGGGAAGTGAATAGAATAGAATAGAATAGAATAGAATAGAATAGAATAGAATAGAATAGAATAGAATAGAATACGGAATGGGAACGGGAACGGGAATGACAATAGAATAGAATAGAATAGAATAGAATAGAATAGAAAAGAATAGAATAGAATAGAATAGAATAGAATAGAATACGGAATGGCAAAGGTAATGGGAATGGGAAAGGTAATGATAATGGGAACAGAATAGAAAAGAATAGAATAGAATAGAATAGAATAGAATAGAATAGAATAGAATAGAATAGGGAATGGCCAAGGCAATGGGAATGGGAACGGTAATGGGAAATGGAGAGGTAATGGGAATGGGAAGTGAATAGAATAGAATAGAATAGAATAGAATAGAATAGAATAGAATAGAATAGAATAGAATAGAATAGAATACAATAGAATACAATAGAATAGAATACGGAATGGGAATAGAATAGAATAGAGTAGAGTAGAGTAGAATAGAATAGAATAGAATAGAATAGAATAGAATAGAATAGAATAGAATAGAATAGAATAGAATATGGAATGGCAAAGGTAATGTGAATGGGAAAGGTAATGGGAAAGGGAAAGGTAATGGGAATGGGAACTGAACAGAATAGAATAGAATAGAATAGAATAGAATAGAATAGAATAGAATAGAATAGAATAGAATACGGAATGGGAACGGGAACGGGAATGACAATAGAATAGAATAGAATAGAATAGAATAGGGAATGGCAAAGGTAATGGGAATGGGAACGGTAATGGGAAATGGAAAGGTAATAGGAATGGGAAGTGAACAGAACAGAATAGAATAGAATAGAATAGAATAGAATAGAATAGAATAGAATAGAATAGAATAGAATAGAATAGAATAGAATAGAATAGAATAGAATAGAATAGAATATGGAATGGCAAAGGTAATGGGAATGGGAAAGGTAATGGGAAAAGGAAAGGTAATGGGAATTGGAACTGAACAGAAAAGAATAGAATAGAATAGAATAGAATACGGAATGGGAATGGGAATGGGAATGGGAACGGGAACGGGAATGACAATAGAATAGAATAGAATAGAATAGAATAGAATAGAATAGAATAGAATAGAATAGAATAGAATAGAATACGGAATGGGAACGGGAACGGGAACGGGAATGACAATAGAATAGAATAGAATAGAATAGAATGGAATGGAATGGAATGGAATGGAATGGAATGGAATGGAATGGAATGGAATAGAATAGAATAGAATAGAATAGAATAGAATAGAATATAATAGAATAGAATATGGAATGGCAAAGGTAATGGGAATGGGAAAGGTAATGGGAAAAGGAAAAGTAATGGGAATGGGAACAAAACAGAATAGAATAGAATAGAATAGAATAGAATAGAATAGAATAGAATAGAATAGAATAGAATAGAATAGAGAATGGGAATGGGAATGGGAATGGGAATGGGAATGGGAAAGGGAAAGGGAATAGAATAGAATAGATAATAGAATAGAATAGAATAGAATAGAATAGAATAGAATAGAATAGAATAGAATAGAATAGAATTGAATTGAATTGAATTGAATTGAATTGAATTGAATTGAATAGGGAATGGCCAAGGTAATGGGAATGGGAACGGTAATGGGAAATCGAAAGGTAATGGGAATGGGAAGTGAACAGAAAAGAATAGAATAGAATAGAATAGAATAGAATAGAATAGAATAGAATAGAATAGAATAGAATAGAATACGGAATGGGAACGGGAACGGGAATGACAATAGAATAGAATAGAATAGAATAGAATAGAATAGAATAGAATAGAATAGAATAGAATAGAATAGAATAGAATAGAATACGGAATGGGAATAGAATAGAGTAGAGTAGAGTAGAGTAGAATAGAATAGAATAGAATAGAATAGAATAGAATAGAATAGAATAGAATAGAATAGAATAGAATAGAATAGAATAGAATAGAATATGGAATGGCAAAGGTAATGGGAATGGGAAAGGTAATGGGAAATGGAAAGGTAATGGGAATTGGAACTGAACAGAAAAGAATAGAATAGAATAGAATAGAATACGGAATGGGAACAGGAACGGGAACGGGAATGACAATAGAATAGAATAGAATAGAATAGAATAGAATAGAATAGAATAGAATAGAATAGAATAGAATAGAATAGAATAGAATAGAATAGAATACGGAATGGGAACAGGAACGGGAACGGGAATGACAATAGAATAGAATAGAATAGAATAGAATAGAATAGAATAGAATAGAATAGAATGGAATGGAATGGAATGGAATGGAATGGAATGGTATGGAATAGAATAGAATAGAATAGAATAGAATAGAATAGAATAGAATAGAATAGAATAGAATAGAATAGAATAGAATAGAATATGGAATGGCAAAGGTAATGGGAATGGGAACGGTAATGGGAAATGGAAAGGTAATGGGAATGGGAAGTGAACAGAAAAGAATAGAATAGAATAGAATAGAATAGAATAGAATAGAATAGAATAGAATAGAATAGAATAGAATACAGAATGGGAACGGGAACGGGAACGGGAATGACAATAGAATAGAATAGTATAGAATAGAATAGAATAGAATAGAATAGAATAGAATAGAATAGAATAGAATAGAATAGAATAGAATAGAATAGAATAGAATAGAATAGAATAGAATAGAATATGGAATGGCAAAGGTAATGGGAATGGGAAAGGTAATGGGAAATGGAAAGGTAATGGGAATTGGAACTGAACAGAAAAGAATAGAATAGAATAGAATAGAATATGGAATGGCAAAGGTAATGGGAATGGGAAAGGTAATGGGAAAAGGAAAAGTAATGGGAATGGGAACAAAACAGAATAGAATAGAATAGAATAGAATAGAATAGAATAGAATAGAATAGAATAGAATAGAATAGAATAGAATAGAATAGAGAATGGGAATGGGAATGGGAATGGGAATGGGAATGGGAAAGGGAAAGGGAATAGAATAGAATAGATAATAGAATAGAATAGAATAGAATAGAATAGAATAGAATAGAATAGAATAGAATAGAATAGAATAGAATTGAATTGAATTGAATTGAATTGAATTGAATTGAATTGAATAGGGAATGGCCAAGGTAATGGGAATGGGAACGGTAATGGGAAATCGAAAGGTAATGGGAATGGGAAGTGAACAGAAAAGAATAGAATAGAATAGAATAGAATAGAATAGAATAGAATAGAATAGAATAGAATAGAATACGGAATGGGAACGGGAACGGGAATGACAATAGAATAGAATAGAATAGAATAGAATAGAATAGGGAATGGGAATGGGAATGGGAAAGGTAATGGGAACAGAATAGAAAAGAATAGAATAGAATAGAATAGAATAGAATAGAATAGAATAGAATAGAATAGAATAGAATAGAATAGAATACGGAATGGGAATAGAATAGAGTAGAGTAGAGTAGAGTAGAATAGAATAGAATAGAATAGAATAGAATAGAATAGAATAGAATAGAATAGAATAGAATAGAATAGAATATGGAATGGCAAAGGTAATGGGAATGGGAAAGGTAATGGGAAATGGAAAGGTAATGGGAATTGGAACTGAACAGAAAAGAATAGAATAGAATAGAATAGAATACGGAATGGGAACAGGAACGGGAACGGGAATGACAATAGAATAGAATAGAATAGAATAGAATAGAATAGAATAGAATAGAATAGAATAGAATAGAATAGAATAGAATAGAATAGAATAGAATACGGAATGGGAACAGGAACGGGAACGGGAATGACAATAGAATAGAATAGAATAGAATAGAATAGAATAGAATAGAATAGAATGGAATGGAATGGAATGGAATGGAATGGAATGGTATGGAATAGAATAGAATAGAATAGAATAGAATAGAATAGAATAGAATAGAATAGAATAGAATAGAATAGAATAGAATAGAATAGAATATGGAATGGCAAAGGTAATGGGAATGGGAACGGTAATGGGAAATGGAAAGGTAATGGGAATGGGAAGTGAACAGAAAAGAATAGAATAGAATAGAATAGAATAGAATAGAATAGAATAGAATAGAATAGAATAGAATACAGAATGGGAACGGGAACGGGAACGGGAATGACAATAGAATAGAATAGTATAGAATAGAATAGAATAGAATAGAATAGAATAGAATAGAATAGAATAGAATAGAATAGAATAGAATAGAATACGGAATGGGAATAGAATAGAGTAGAGTAGAGTAGAATAAAATAGAATAGAATAGAATAGAATAGAATAGAATAGAATAGAATAGAATAGAATATGGAATGGCAAAGGTAATGGGAATGGGAAAGGTAATGGGAAAAGGAAAGGTAATGGGAATTGGAACTGAACAGAAAAGAATAGAATAGAATAGAATCGAATACGGAATGGGAACAGGAACGGGAACGGGAATGACAATAGAATAGAATAGAATAGAATAGAATAGAATAGAATAGAATAGAATAGAATAGAATAGAATAGAATAGAATAGAATAGAATACGGAATGGGAACAGGAACGGGAACGGGAATGACAATAGAATAGAATAGAATAGAATAGAATAGAATAGAATAGAATAGAATGGAATGGAATGGAATGGAATGGAATGGAATGGAATGGAATGGAATGGAATGGAATAGAATAGAATAGAATAGAATAGAATAGAATAGAATAGAATAGAATAGAATAGAATATGGAATGGCAAAGGTAATGGGAATGGGAACGGTAATGGGAAATGGAAAGGTAATGGGAATGGGAAGTGAACAGAATAGAATAGAATAGAATAGAATAGAATAGAATAGAATAGAATAGAATAGAATACGGAATGGGAACGGGAACGGGAACGGGAACGGGAATGACAATAGAATAGAATAGAATAGAATAGAATAGAATAGAATAGAATAGAATAGAATAGAATAGAATAGAATACGGAATGGGAACGGGAACGGGAACGGGAATGACAATAGAATAGAATAGAATAGAATAGAATGGAATGGAATGGAATGGAATGGAATGGAATGGAATGGAATGGAATAGAATAGAATAGAATAGAATAGAATAGAATAGAATAGAATAGAATATGGAATGGCAAAGGTAATGGGAATGGGAACGGTAATGGGAAATGGAAAGGTAATGGGAATGGGAAGTGAACAGAAAAGAATAGAATAGAATAGAATAGAATAGAATAGAATAGAATAGAATAGAATAGAATAGAATAGAATACGGAATGGGAACGGGAACGGGAACGGGAATGACAATAGAATAGAATAGAATAGAATAGAATAGAATAGAATAGAATAGAATAGAATAGAATAGAATAGAATATGGAATGGCAAAGGTAATGGGAATGGGAACGGTAATGGGAAATGGAAAGGTAATGGGAATGGGAAGTGAACAGAAAAGAATAGAATAGAATAGAATAGAATAGAATAGAATAGAATAGAATAGAATAGAATAGAATAGAATAGAATAGAATAGAATAGAATAGAATAGAATAGAATACGGAATGGGAACGGGAACGGGAACGGGAACGGGAATGACAATAGAATAGAATAGAATAGAATAGAATAGAATAGAATAGAATAGAATAGAATAGAATAGAATAGAATAGAATAGGGAATGGGAATGGGAAAGGGAAAGGGAATAGAATAGAATAGAATAGAATAGAATAGAATAGAATAGAATAGAATAGGGAATGGCCAAGGTAATGGGAATGGGAAAGGTAATGGGAAAAGGAAAGGTAATGGGAATGGGAACTGAACAGAATAGAATAGAATAGAATAGAATAGAATAGAATAGAATAGAATAGGGAATGGCCAAGGCAATGGGAATGGGAACGGTAATGGGAAATGGAAAGGTAATGGGAATGGGAAGTGAATAGAATAGAATAGAATAGAATAGAATAGAATAGAATAGAATAGAATAGAATAGAATAGAATAGAATAGAATACAATAGAATACAATAGAATACGGAATGGGAACGGGAACGGGAACGGGAATGACAATAGAATAGAATAGAATAGAATAGAATAGAATAGAATAGAATAGAATAGAATAGAATAGAATAGAATAGAATAGAATAGAATAGAATAGAATACGGAATGGCAAAGGTAATGGGAATGGGAAAGGTAATGATAATGGGAACAGAATAGAAAAGAATAGAATAGAATAGAATAGAATAGAATAGAATAGAATAGAATAGAATAGAATAGAATAGAATAGAATAGAATAGAATAGAATAGAATAGAATACGGAATGGGAATAGAATAGAGTAGAGTAGAGTAGAGTAGAGTAGAATAGAATAGAATAGAATAGAATAGAATAGAATAGAATAGAATAGAATAGAATAGAATAGAATAGAATATGGAATGGCAAAGGTAATGGGAATGGGAAAGGTAATGGGAAAAGGAAAGGTAATGGGAATTGGAACTGAACAGAAAAGAATAGAATAGAATAGAATCGAATACGGAATGGGAATGGGAATGGGAACGGGAACGGGAATGACAATAGAATAGAATAGAATAGAATAGAATAGAATAGAATAGAATAGAATAGAATAGAATAGAATAGAATAGAATAGAATACGGAATGGCAAAGGTAATGGGAATGGGAAAGGTAATGATAATGGGAACAGAATAGAAAAGAATAGAATAGAATAGAATAGAATATGGAATGGCAAAGGTAATGGGAATGGGAAAGGTAATGGGAAAAGGAAAGGTAATGGGAATTGGAACTGAACAGAAAAGAATAGAATAGAATAGAATCGAATACGGAATGGGAATGGGAACGGGAACGGGAACGGGAATGACAATAGAATAGAATAGAATAGAATAGAATAGAATAGAATAGAATACGGAATGGGAACGGGAACGGGAACGGGAATGACAATAGAATAGAATAGAATAGAATAGAATAGAATAGAATAGAATAGAATGGAATGGAATGGAATGGAATGGAATGGAATAGAATAGAATAGAATAGAATAGAATAGAATAGAATAGAATAGAATAGAATGGAATAGAATAGAATAGAATATGGAATGGCAAAGGTAATGGGAATGGGAACGGTAATGGGAAATGGAAAGGTAATGGGAATGGGAAGTGAACAGAATAGAATAGAATAGAATAGAATAGAATAGAATAGAATAGAATAGAATAGAATAGAATAGAATACGGAATGGGAACGGGAACGGGAACGGGAACGGGAATGACAATAGAATAGAATAGAATAGAATAGAATAGAATAGAATAGAATAGAATAGAATAGAATAGAATACGGAATGGGAACGGGAACGGGAACGGGAATGACAATAGAATAGAATAGAATAGAATAGAATAGAATGGAATGGAATGGAATGGAATGGAATGGAATAGAATAGAATAGAATAGAATAGAATAGAATAGAATAGAATAGAATAGAATAGAATAGAATAGAATAGAATATGGAATGGCAAAGGTAATGGGAATGGGAACGGTAATGGGAAATGGAAAGGTAATGGGAATGGGAAGTGAACAGAAAAGAATAGAATAGAATAGAATAGAATAGAATAGAATAGAATAGAATAGAATAGAATAGAATAGAATACGGAATGGGAACGGGAACGGGAACGGGAATGACAATAGAATAGAATAGAATAGAATAGAATAGAATAGAATAGAATGGAATGGAATAGAATAGAATAGGGAATGGGAATGGGAATGGGAATGGGAAAGGGAATAGAATAGAATAGAATAGAATAGAATAGAATAGAATAGGGAATGGCCAAGGTAATGGGAATGGGAAAGGTAATGGGAAAAGGAAAGGTAATGGGAATGGGAACTGAACAGAATAGAATAGAATAGAATAGAATAGAATAGAATAGAATAGAATAGAATAGAATAGGGAATGGCCAAGGCAATGGGAATGGGAACGGTAATGGGAAATGGAAAGGTAATGGGAATGGGAAGTGAATAGAATAGAATAGAATAGAATAGAATAGAATAGAATAGAATAGAATAGAATAGAATAGAATAGAATAGAATAGAATACAATAGAATACGGAATGGGAACGGGAACGGGAACGGGAATGACAATAGAATAGAATAGAATAGAATAGAATAGAATAGAATAGAATAGAATAGAATAGAATGGAATGGAATAGAATAGAATAGAATATGGAATGGCAAAGGTAATGGGAATGGGAACGGTAATGGGAAATGGAAAGGTAATGGGAATGGGAAGTGAATAGAATAGAATAGAATAGAATAGAATAGAATAGAATAGAATAGAATAGAATAGAATAGAATAGAATACGGAATGGGAACGGGAACGGGAACGGGAACGGGAATGACAATAGAATAGAATAGAATAGAATAGAATAGAATAGAATAGAATAGAATAGAATAGAATAGAATAGAATAGAATAGAATAGAATAGAATAGAATAGAATAGAATACGGAATGGGAACGGGAACGGGAACGGGAATGACAATAGAATAGAATAGAATAGAATAGAATGGAATGGAATGGAATGGAATGGAATGGAATGGAATGGAATGGAATGGAATAGAATAGAATAGAATAGAATAGAATAGAATAGAATAGAATAGAATAGAATAGAATAGAATAGAATATGGAATGGCAAAGGTAATGGGAATGGGAACGGTAATGGGAAATGGAAAGGTAATGAGAATGGGAAGTGAACAGAAAAGAATAGAATAGAATAGAATAGAATAGAATAGAATAGAATAGAATAGAATAGAATAGAATAGAATAGAATACGGAATGGGAACGGGAACGGGAACGGGAATGAGAATAGAATAGAATAGAATAGAATAGAATAGAATAGAATAGAATAGAATAGAATAGAATAGAATAGAATAGAATAGAATAGAACAGAATAGAATATGGAATGGCAAAGGTAATGGGAATGGGAACGGTAATGGGAAATGGAAAGGTAATGGGAATGGGAAGTGAACAGAAAAGAATAGAATAGAATAGAATAGAATAGAATAGAATAGAATAGAATAGAATAGAATAGAATACGGAATGGGAATAGAATAGAGTAGAGTAGAGTAGAGTAGAATAGAATAGAATAGAATAGAATAGAATAGAATAGAATAGAATAGAATAGAATAGAATAGAATAGAATAGAATATGGAATGGCAAAGGTAATGGGAATGGGAAAGGTAATGGGAAATGGAAAGGTAATGGGAATTGGAACTGAACAGAAAAGAATAGAATAGAATAGAATAGAATACGGAATGGGAACAGGAACGGGAACGGGAATGACAATAGAATAGAATAGAATAGAATAGAATAGAATAGAATAGAATAGAATAGAATAGAATAGAATAGAATAGAATAGAATAGAATAGAATAGAATACGGAATGGGAACAGGAACGGGAACGGGAATGACAATAGAATAGAATAGAATAGAATAGAATAGAATAGAATAGAATAGAATGGAATGGAATGGAATGGAATGGAATGGAATGGTATGGAATAGAATAGAATAGAATAGAATAGAATAGAATAGAATAGAATAGAATAGAATAGAATAGAATAGAATAGAATAGAATAGAATAGAATAGAATATGGAATGGCAAAGGTAATGGGAATGGGAACGGTAATGGGAAATGGAAAGGTAATGGGAATGGGAAGTGAACAGAAAAGAATAGAATAGAATAGAATAGAATAGAATAGAATAGAATAGAATAGAATAGAATAGAATAGAATAGAATACAGAATGGGAACGGGAACGGGAACGGGAATGACAATAGAATAGAATAGTATAGAATAGAATAGAATAGAATAGAATAGAATAGAATAGAATAGAATAGAATAGAATAGAATAGAATAGAATAGAATACGGAATGGGAATAGAATAGAGTAGAGTAGAGTAGAATAAAATAGAATAGAATAGAATAGAATAGAATAGAATAGAATAGAATAGAATAGAATATGGAATGGCAAAGGTAATGGGAATGGGAAAGGTAATGGGAAAAGGAAAGGTAATGGGAATTGGAACTGAACAGAAAAGAATAGAATAGAATAGAATCGAATACGGAATGGGAACAGGAACGGGAACGGGAATGACAATAGAATAGAATAGAATAGAATAGAATAGAATAGAATAGAATAGAATAGAATAGAATAGAATAGAATAGAATAGAATAGAATACGGAATGGGAACAGGAACGGGAACGGGAATGACAATAGAATAGAATAGAATAGAATAGAATAGAATAGAATAGAATGGAATGGAATGGAATGGAATGGAATGGAATGGAATGGAATGGAATGGAATGGAATAGAATAGAATAGAATAGAATAGAATAGAATAGAATAGAATAGAATAGAATAGAATAGAATATGGAATGGCAAAGGTAATGGGAATGGGAACGGTAATGGGAAATGGAAAGGTAATGGGAATGGGAAGTGAACAGAATAGAATAGAATAGAATAGAATAGAATAGAATAGAATAGAATAGAATAGAATACGGAATGGGAACGGGAACGGGAACGGGAACGGGAATGACAATAGAATAGAATAGAATAGAATAGAATAGAATAGAATAGAATAGAATAGAATAGAATAGAATAGAATAGAATAGAATAGAATACGGAATGGGAACGGGAACGGGAACGGGAATGACAATAGAATAGAATAGAATAGAATAGAATGGAATGGAATGGAATGGAATGGAATGGAATGGAATGGAATGGAATGGAATAGAATAGAATAGAATAGAATAGAATAGAATAGAATAGAATAGAATATGGAATGGCAAAGGTAATGGGAATGGGAACGGTAATGGGAAATGGAAAGGTAATGGGAATGGGAAGTGAACAGAAAAGAATAGAATAGAATAGAATAGAATAGAATAGAATAGAATAGAATAGAATAGAATAGAATAGAATAGAATACGGAATGGGAACGGGAACGGGAACGGGAATGACAATAGAATAGAATAGAATAGAATAGAATAGAATAGAATAGAATAGAATAGAATAGAATAGAATGGAATGGAATGGAATGGAATGGAATGGAATGGAATAGAATAGAATAGAATAGAATAGAATAGAATAGAATAGAATAGAATAGAATGGAATAGAATAGAATAGAATATGGAATGGCAAAGGTAATGGGAATGGGAACGGTAATGGGAAATGGAAAGGTAATGGGAATGGGAAGTGAACAGAATAGAATAGAATAGAATAGAATAGAATAGAATAGAATAGAATAGAATAGAATAGAATAGAATAGAATACGGAATGGGAACGGGAACGGGAACGGGAACGGGAATGACAATAGAATAGAATAGAATAGAATAGAATAGAATAGAATAGAATAGAATAGAATAGAATAGAATACGGAATGGGAACGGGAACGGGAACGGGAATGACAATAGAATAGAATAGAATAGAATAGAATAGAATGGAATGGAATGGAATGGAATGGAATGGAATAGAATAGAATAGAATAGAATAGAATAGAATAGAATAGAATAGAATAGAATAGAATAGAATAGAATAGAATAGAATATGGAATGGCAAAGGTAATGGGAATGGGAACGGTAATGGGAAATGGAAAGGTAATGGGAATGGGAAGTGAACAGAAAAGAATAGAATAGAATAGAATAGAATAGAATAGAATAGAATAGAATAGAATAGAATAGAATAGAATAGAATAGAATACGGAATGGGAACGGGAACGGGAACGGGAATGACAATAGAATAGAATAGAATAGAATAGAATAGAATAGAATGGAATGGAATAGAATAGAATAGGGAATGGGAATGGGAATGGGAATGGGAAAGGGAATAGAATAGAATAGAATAGAATAGAATAGAATAGAATAGGGAATGGCCAAGGTAATGGGAATGGGAAAGGTAATGGGAAAAGGAAAGGTAATGGGAATGGGAACTGAACAGAATAGAATAGAATAGAATAGAATAGAATAGAATAGAATAGAATAGGGAATGGCCAAGGCAATGGGAATGGGAACGGTAATGGGAAATGGAAAGGTAATGGGAATGGGAAGTGAATAGAATAGAATAGAATAGAATAGAATAGAATAGAATAGAATAGAATAGAATAGAATAGAATAGAATAGAATAGAATAGAATAGAATAGAATAGAATACAATAGAATACGGAATGGGAACGGGAACGGGAACGGGAATGACAATAGAATAGAATAGAATAGAATAGAATAGAATAGAATAGAATAGAATAGAATAGAATGGAATGGAATAGAATAGAATAGAATATGGAATGGCAAAGGTAATGGGAATGGGAACGGTAATGGGAAATGGAAAGGTAATGGGAATGGGAAGTGAATAGAATAGAATAGAATAGAATAGAATAGAATAGAATAGAATAGAATAGAATAGAATACGGAATGGGAACGGGAACGGGAACGGGAACGGGAATGACAATAGAATAGAATAGAATAGAATAGAATAGAATAGAATAGAATAGAATAGAATAGAATAGAATAGAATAGAATACGGAATGGGAACGGGAACGGGAACGGGAATGACAATAGAATAGAATAGAATAGAATAGAATGGAATGGAATGGAATGGAATGGAATGGAATGGAATGGAATGGAATGGAATAGAATAGAATAGAATAGAATAGAATAGAATAGAATAGAATAGAATAGAATAGAATAGAATATGGAATGGCAAAGGTAATGGGAATGGGAACGGTAATGGGAAATGGAAAGGTAATGAGAATGGGAAGTGAACAGAAAAGAATAGAATAGAATAGAATAGAATAGAATAGAATAGAATAGAATAGAATAGAATAGAATAGAATAGAATAGAATAGAATAGAATAGAATAGAATAGAATACGGAATGGGAACGGGAACGGGAACGGGAATGAGAATAGAATAGAATAGAATAGAATAGAATAGAATAGAATAGAATAGAATAGAATAGAATAGAATAGAATAGAATATGGAATGGCAAAGGTAATGGGAATGGGAACGGTAATGGGAAATGGAAAGGTAATGGGAATGGGAAGTGAACAGAAAAGAATAGAATAGAATAGAATAGAATAGAATAGAATAGAATAGAATAGAATAGAATAGAATAGAATACGGAATGGGAACGGGAACGGGAACGGGAATGACAATAGAATAGAATAGAATAGAATAGAATAGAATAGAATAGAATGGAATAGAATAGAATAGAATGGAATAGAATAGAATAGGGAATGGGAATGGGAATGGGAAAGGGAATAGAGTAGAATAGAATAGAATAGAATAGAATAGAATAGAATAGAATAGAATAGAATAGAATAGAATAGAATAGGGAATGGCCAAGGTAATGGGAATGGGAAAGGTAATGGGAAAAGGAAAGGTAATGGGAATGGGAACTGAACAGAATAGAATAGAATAGAATAGAATAGAATAGAATAGAATAGAATAGGGAATGGCCAAGGCAATGGGAATGGGAACGGTAATGGGAAATGGAAAGGTAATGGGAATGGGAAGTGAATAGAATAGAATAGAATAGAATAGAATAGAATAGAATAGAATAGAATAGAATAGAATAGAATAGAATAGAATAGAATAGAATACGGAATGGGAACGGGAACGGGAACGGGAATGACAATAGAATAGAATAGAATAGAATAGAATAGAATAGAATAGAATAGAATAGAATAGAATAGAATAGAATACGGAATGGCAAAGGTAATGGGAATGGGAAAGGTAATGATAATGGGAACAGAATAGAAAAGAATAGAATAGAATAGAATAGAATAGAATAGAATAGAATAGAATAGAATAGAATAGAATAGAATAGAATAGAATAGAATAGAATACGGAATGGGAATAGAATAGAATAGAGTAGAGTAGAATAGAATAGAATAGAATAGAATAGAATAGAATAGAATAGAATAGAATAGAATATGGAATGGCAAAGGTAATGGGAATGGGAAAGGTAATGGGAAAAGGAAAGGTAATGGGAATTGGAACTGAACAGAAAAGAATAGAATAGAATAGAATAGAATACGGAATGGGAACGGGAACGGGAACGGGAATGACAATAGAATAGAATAGAATAGAATAGAATAGAATGGAATGGAATGGAATGGAATGGAATAGAATAGAATAGAATAGAATACGGAATGGGAACGGGAACGGGAACGGGAATGACAATAGAATAGAATAGAATAGAATAGAATAGAATGGAATGGAATGGAATGGAATGGAATAGAATAGAATAGAATAGAATACGGAATGGGAACGGGAACGGGAACGGGAATGACAATAGAATAGAATAGAATAGAATAGAATAGAATAGAATAGAATAGAATAGAATAGAATAGAATACGGAATGGGAACGGGAACGGGAACGGGAATGACAATAGAATAGAATAGAATAGAATAGAATAGAATGGAATGGAATGGAATGGAATGGAATGGAATGGAATGGAATGGAATAGAATAGAATAGAATAGAATAGAATAGAATAGAATAGAATAGAATAGAATAGAATAGAATAGAATATGGAATGGCAAAGGTAATGGGAATGGGAACGGTAATGGGAAATGGAAAGGTAATGGGAATGGGAAGTGAACAGAAAAGAATAGAATAGAATAGAATAGAATAGAATAGAATAGAATAGAATAGAATAGAATAGAATAGAATAGAATACGGAATGGGAACGGGAACGGGAACGGGAATGACAATAGAATAGAATAGAATAGAATAGAATAGAATAGAATAGAATAGAATAGAATAGAATAGAATAGAATAGAATAGAATAGAATATGGAATGGCAAAGGTAATGGGAATGGGAACGGTAATGGGAAATGGAAAGGTAATGGGAATGGGAAGTGAACAGAAAAGAATAGAATAGAATAGAATAGAATAGAATAGAATAGAATAGAATAGAATAGAATAGAATAGAATAGAATAGAATAGAATAGAATAGAATAGAATACGGAATGGGAACGGGAACGGGAACGGGAATGACAATAGAATAGAATAGAATAGAATGGAATGGAATGGAATGGAATGGAATGGAATGGAATGGAATGGAATGGAATAGAATAGAATAGAATAGAATAGAATAGAATAGAATAGAATAGAATAGAATATGGAATGGCAAAGGTAATGGGAATGGGAACGGTAATGGGAAATGGAAAGGTAATGGGAATGGGAAGTGAACAGAAAAGAATAGAATAGAATAGAATAGAATAGAATAGAATAGAATAGAATAGAATAGAATAGAATAGAATAGAATAGAATAGAATAGAATACGGAATGGGAACGGGAACAGGAACGGGAATGACAATAGAATAGAATAGAATAGAATAGAATAGAATAGAATATAATAGAATAGAATAGAATAGAATAGAATAGAATAGAATATGGAATGGCAAAGGTAATGGGAATGGGAACGGTAATGGGAAATGGAAAGGTAATGGGAATGGGAAGTGAACAGAAAAGAATAGAATAGAATAGAATAGAATAGAATAGAATAGAATAGAATAGAATAGAATAGAATAGAATAGAATAGAATAGAATACGGAATGGGAACGGGAACGGGAACGGGAATGACAATAGAATAGAATAGAATAGAATAGAATAGAATAGAATAGAATAGAATAGAATAGGGAATGGCCAAGGTAATGGGAATGGGAAAGGTAATGGGAAAAGGAAAGGTAATGGGAATGGGAACTGAACAGAATAGAATAGAATAGAATAGAATAGAATAGAATAGAATAGAATAGGGAATGGCCAAGGCAATGGGAATGGGAACGGTAATGGGAAATGGAAAGGTAATGGGAATGGGAAGTGAATAGAATAGAATAGAATAGAATAGAATAGAATAGAATAGAATAGAATAGAATAGAATAGAATAGAATAGAATAGAATACAATAGAATAGAATAGAATAGAATAGAATACGGAATGGGAATAGAATAGAATAGAGTAGAGTAGAGTAGAGTAGAGTAGAATAGAATAGAATAGAATAGAATAGAATAGAATAGAATAGAATAGAATAGAATAGAATAGAATAGAATAGAATAGAATAGAATATGGAATGGCAAAGGTAATGGGAATGGGAAAGGTAATGGGAAAAGGAAAGGTAATGGGAATTGGAACTGAACAGAAAAGAATAGAATAGAATAGAACAGAATACGGAATGGGAACAGGAACGGGAACGGGAATGACAATAGAATAGAATAGACTAGAATAGAATAGAATAGAATAGAATAGAATAGAATAGAATAGAATAGAATAGAATAGAATAGAATAGAATAGAATACGGAATGGGAACGGGAACGGGAACGGGAACGGGAATGACAATAGAATAGAATAGAATAGAATAGAATAGAATGGAATGGAATGGAATGGAATGGAATGGAATGGAATGGAATAGAATAGAATAGAATAGAATAGAATAGAATAGAATAGAATACGGAATGGGAATGGGAACGGGAACGGGAATGACAATAGAATAGAATAGAATAGAATGGAATGGAATGGAATGGAATGGAATGGAATGGAATGGAATAGAATAGAATAGAATAGAATAGAATAGAATAGAATAGAATAGAATAGAATATGGAATGGCAAAGGTAATGGAAATGGGAACGGTAATGGGAAATGGAAAGGTAATGGGAATGGGAAGTGAACAGAAAAGAATAGAATAGAATAGAATAGAATAGAATAGAATAGAATAGAATAGAATAGAATACGGAATGGGAACGGGAACGGGAACGGGAATGACAATAGAATAGAATAGAATAGAATAGAATAGAATAGAATAGAATAGAATAGAATATGGAATGGCAAAGGTAATGGGAATGGGAACGGTAATGGGAAATGGAAAGGTAATGGGAATGGGAAGTGAACAGAAAAGAATAGAATAGAATAGAATAGAATAGAATAGAATAGAATAGAATAGAATAGAATAGAATAGAATAGGATAGGATAGAATAGAATAGAATAGAATACGGAATGGGAATAGAATAGAATACAATAGAATAGAATAGAATAGAATAGAATAGAATAGAATAGAATTGAATAGAATAGGGAATGGCCAAGGTAATGGGAATGGGAACGGTAATGGGAAATGGAAAGGTAATGGGAATGGGAAGTGAACAGAAAAGAATAGAATAGAATAGAATAGAATAGAATAGAATACGGAATGGGAACGGGAACGGGAATGACAATAGAATAGAATAGAATAGAATAGAATAGAATAGAATAGGGAATGGGAATGGGAATGGGAATGGGAAAGGGAATAGAATAGAATAGAATAGAATAGAATAGAATAGAATAGGGAATGGCAAAGGTAATGGGAATGGGAAAGGTAATGGGAAAAGGAAAGGTAATGGGAATGGGAACTGAACAGAATAGAATAGAATAGAATAGAATAGAATAGAATAGAATAGAATAGAATAGAATAGAATAGAATAGAATAGAATAGAATAGAATAGGGAATGGCCAAGGTAATGGGAATGGGAACGGTAATGGGAAATGGAAAGGTAATGGGAATGGGAAGTGAATAGAATAGAATAGAATAGAATAGAATAGAATAGAATAGAATAGAATAGAATAGAATAGAATAGAATAGAATAGAATAGAATAGAATAGAATATGGAATGGCAAAGGTAATGGGAATGGGAAAGGTAATGGGAAAGGGAAAGGTAATGGGAATGGGAACTGAACAGAATAGAATAGAATAGAATAGAATAGAATAGAATAGAATAGAATAGAATAGAATAGAATAGAATACGGAATGGGAACGGGAACGGGAACGGGAATGACAATAGAATAGAATAGAATAGAATAGAATAGAATAGAATAGAATAGAATAGAATAGAATAAGGAATGGGAGCGGGAATGGGAATGACAATAGAATAGAATAGAATAGAATAGAATAGAATAGAATAGAATAGAATAGAATAGAATAGAATAGAATAGGGAATGGCAAAGGTAATGGGAATCGGAAAGGTAATGGGAATGGGAACTGAACAGAACAGAATAGAATAGAATAGAATAGAATAGAATAGAATAGAATAGAATAGAATAGGGAATGGGAATGGGAACGGTAATGTGAAATGGAAAGGTAATCGGAATGGGAAGTGAATAGAATAGAATAGAATAGAATGGAATAGAATAGAATAGAATACGGAATGGGAACAGAATAGAATAGAATAGAATAGAATAGAATAGAATAGAATAGAATAGAATAGAATAGAATAGAATAGAATAGAATAGAATATGGAATGGCAAAGGTAATGGGAATGGGAAAGGTAATGGGAAAAGGAAAGGTAATGGGAAAGGGAACTGAACAGAATAGAATAGAATAGAATAGAATAGAATAGAATAGAATAGAATAGAATAGAATAGAATAGAATAGAATAGAATACGGAATGGGAACGGGAACGGGAACGAGAACGAGAACGAGAATAGAATAGAATAGAATAGAATAGAATAGAATAGAATAGAATAGAATAAGGAATGGGAACGGGAATGGGAATGACAATAGAATAGAATAGAATAGAATAGAATAGAATAGAATAGAATAGAATAGAATAGAATAGAATAGAATAGAATAGGGAATGGCAAAGGTAATGGGAATCGGAAAGGTAATGGGAATGGGAACTGAACAGAACAGAATAGAATAGAATAGAATAGAATAGAATAGAATAGAATAGAATAGAATAGGGAATGGGAATGGGAACGGTAATGTGAAATGGAAAGGTAATCGGAATGGGAAGTGAATAGAATAGAATAGAATAGAATGGAATAGAATAGAATACGGAATGGGAACAGAATAGAATAGAATAGAACAGAATAGAATAGAATAGAATAGAATAGAATAGAATAGAATAGAATATGGAATGGCAAAGGTAATGGGAATGGGAAAGGTAATGGGAAAAGGAAAGGTAATGGGAATTGGAACTGAACAGAAAAGAATAGAATAGAATAGAATAGAATATGGAATGGGAACGGGAACGGGAACGGGAATGACAATAGATAAAGAATAGAATAGAATAGAATAGAATACGGAATGGGAACGGGAAGGGGAACGGGAATGACAATAGAATAGAATAGAATAGAATAGAATAGAATAGAATAGAATGGAATAGAATAGAATAGAATAGAATAGAATAGAATAGAATAGAATAGAATAGAATAGAATAGAATAGAATACGGAATAGGAACGGGAACGGGAACGCGAACGGGAATGACAATAGAATAGAATAGAATAGAATAGAATAGAATAGAATAGAATAGAATAGAATAGAATAGAATAGAATAGAATAGGGAATGGCAAAGGTAATGGGAATGGGAAAGGTAATGGGAATGGGAACTGAACAGAAAAGAATAGAATAGAATAGAATAGAATAGAATACGGAATGGGAACGGGAAGGGGAACGGGAATGACAATAGAATAGAATAGAATAGAATAGAATAGAATAGAATAGAATAGAATAGAATAGAATAGAATAGAATACGGAATGGGAACGGGAACGGGAACGGGAATGACAATAGAATAGAATAGAATAGAATAGAATAGAATAGAATAGAATAGAATAGAATAGGGAATGGGAATGGGAATGGGAATGGGAATGGGAAAGGGAAAGGGAATAGAATAGAATAGAATAGATAATAGAATAGAATAGAATAGAATAGAATAGAATAGAATAGAATAGAATAGAATAGAATAGAATAGAATAGAATTGAATTGAATAGAATAGGGAATGGCCAAGGTAATGGGAATGGGAACGGTAATGGGAAATTGAAAGGTAATTGGAATGGGAAGTGAACAGAAAAGAATAGAATAGAATAGAATAGAATAGAATAGAATAGAATACGGAATGGGAACGGGAACGGGAACGGGAATGACAATAGAATAGAATAGAATAGAATAGAATAGAATAGAATAGAATAGAATAGAATAGAATATGGAATGGCAAAGGTAATGGGAATGGGAACGGTAATGGGAAATGGAAAGGTAATGGGAATGGGAAGTGAACAGAAAAGAATAGAATAGAATAGAATAGAATAGAATAGAATAGAATAGAATAGAATAGAATAGAATAGAATAGAATAGAATACGGAATGGGAACGGGAACGGGAACGGGAATGACAATAGAATAGAATAGAATAGAATAGAATAGAATAGAATAGAATAGGGAATGGGAATGGGAATGGGAAAGGGAATAGAATAGAATAGAATAGAATAGAATAGAATAGAATAGAATAGAATAGAATAGGGAATGGCCAAGGTAATGGGAATGGGAAAGGTAATGGGAAAAGGAAAGGTAATGGGAATGGGAACTGAACAGAATAGAATAGAATAGAATAGAATAGAATAGAATAGAATAGGGAATGGCCAAGGCAATGGGAATGGGAACGGTAATGGGAAATGGAAAGGTAATGGGAATGGGAAGTGAATAGAATAGAATAGAATAGAATAGAATAGAATAGAATAGAATAGAATAGAATAGAATAGAATACAATAGAATACAATAGAATAGAATAGAATAGAATAGAATAGAATAGAATACGGAATGGGAATAGAATAGAATAGAATAGAGTAGAGTAGAGTAGAGTAGAGTAGAGTAGAATAGAATAGAATAGAATAAAATAGAATAGAATAGAATAGAATAGAATATGGAATGGGAATGGGAATGGGAATGGGAACGGGAACGGGAATGACAATAGAATAGAATAGAATAGAATAGAATAGAATAGAATAGAATAGAATAGAATAGAATAGAATAGAATAGAATGGAATAGAATTGAATTGATTTGAATTGAATAGAATAGGGAATTGCCAAGGTAATGGGAATGGGAACGGTAATGGGAAATGGAAAGGTAATGGGAATGGGAAGTGAACAGAAAAGAATAGAATAGAATAGAATAGAATAGAATAGAATAGAATAGAATAGAATAGAATAGAATAGAATAGAATAGAATAGAATACGGAATGGGAACGGGAACGGGAATGACAATAGAATAGAATAGAATAGAATAGAATAGAATAGAATAGAATAGAATAGAATAGAATAGGGAATGGGAATGGGAATGGGAATGGGAAAGGGAATAGAATAGAATAGAATAGAATAGAATAGGGAATGGCAAAGGTAATGGGAATGGGAAAGGTAATGGGAAAAGGAAAGGTAATGGGAATGGGAACTGAACAGAATAGAATAGAATAGAATAGAATAGAATAGAATAGAATAGAATAGAATAGAATAGAATAGAATAGAATAGGGAATGGCCAAGGTAATGGGAATGGGAACGGTAATGGGAAATGGAAAGGTAATGGGAATGGGAAGTGAATAGAATAGAATAGAATAGAATAGAATAGAATAGAATAGAATAGAATAGAATAGAATAGAATAGAATAGAATACGGAATGGGAATAGAGTAGAGTAGAATAGAATAGAATAGAATAGAATAGAATAGAATAGAATAGAATAGAATAGAATAGAATAGAATAGAATAGAATAGAATAGAATATGGAATGGCAAAGGTAATGGGAATGGGAAAGGTAATGGGAAAGGGAAAGGTAATGGGAATGGGAACTGAACAGAATAGAATAGAATAGAATAGAATAGAATAGAATAGAATAGAATAGAATAGAATAGAATAGAATAGAATAGAATAGAATAGAATAGAATAGAATACGGAATGGGAACGGGAACGGGAACGGGAATGACAATAGAATAGAATAGAATAGAATAGAATAGAATAGAATAGAATAGAATAGAATAGAATAGAATAGAATATGGAATGGCAAAGGTAATGGGAATGGGAAAGGTAATGGGAAAAGGAAAGGTAATGGTAATGGGAACTGAACAGAATAGAATAGAATAGAATAGAATAGAATAGAATAGAATAGAATAGAATAGAATAGAATAGAATAGAATAGAATAGAATAGAATAGAATATGGAATGGCAAAGGTAATGGGAATGGGAAAGGTAATGGGAAAAGGAAAGGTAATGGGAAAGGGAACTGAACAGAATAGAATAGAATAGAATAGAATAGAATAGAATAGAATAGAATAGAATAGAATAGAATAGAATACGGAATAGGAACGGGAACGGGAACGAGAACGAGAACGAGAATAGAATAGAATAGAATAGAATAGAATAGAATAGAATAGAATAGAATAGAATAAGGAATGGGAACGGGAATGGGAATGACAATAGAATAGAATAGAATAGAATAGAATAGAATAGAATAGAATAGAATAGGGAATGGCCAAGGTAATGGGAATGGGAACGGTAATGGGAAATTGAAAGGTAATTGGAATGGGAAGTGAACAGAAAAGAATAGAATAGAATAGAATAGAATAGAATAGAATAGAATAGAATAGAATAGAATAGAATAGAATATGGAATGGCAAAGGTAATGGGAATGGGAAAGGGAATGGGAAAAGGAAAGGTAATGGGAATTGGAACTGAACAGAAAAGAATAGAATAGAATAGAATAGAATAGAATAGAATAGAATAGAATAGAATAGAATAGAATAGAATAGAATAGAATAGAATAGAATAGAATAGAATAGAATAGAATAGGGAATGGCAAAGGTAATGGGAATCGGAAAGGTAATGGGAATGGGAACTGAACAGAATAGAATAGAATAGAATAGAATAGAATAGAATAGAATAGAATAGAATAGAATAGAATAGAATAGAATAGAATAGAATAGAATAGAATAGAATAGAATAGAATAGAATAGAATAGGGAATGGGAATGGGAACGGTAATGTGAAATGGAAAGGTAATCGGAATGGGAAGTGAATAGAATAGAATAGAATAGAATGGAATAGAATAGAATACGGAATGGGAACAGAATAGAATAGAATAGAATAGAATAGAATAGAATAGAATAGAATAGAATAGAATAGAATAGAATAGAATATGGAATGGCAAAGGTAATGGGAATGGGAAAGGTAATGGGAAAAGGAAAGGTAATGGGAATTGGAACTGAACAGAAAAGAATAGAATAGAATAGAATAGAATAGAATAGAATAGAATAGAATAGAATAGAATAGAATAGAATAGAATAGAATAGAATAGAATAGAATAGAATAGAATAGGGAATGGCAAAGGTAATGGGAATCGGAAAGGTAATGGGAATGGGAACTGAACAGAATAGAATAGAATAGAATAGAATAGAATAGAATAGAATAGAATAGAATAGAATAGAATAGGGAATGGGAATGGGAACGGTAATGTGAAATGGAAAGGTAATCGGAATGGGAAGTGAATAGAATAGAATAGAATAGAATGGAATAGAATAGAATACGGAATGGGAACAGAATAGAATAGAATAGAATAGAATAGAATAGAATAGAATAGAATAGAATAGAATAGAATAGAATATGGAATGGCAAAGGTAATGGGAATGGGAAAGGTAATGGGAAAAGGAAAGGTAATGGGAATTGGAACTGAACAGAAAAGAATAGAATAGAATAGAATAGAATATGGAATGGGAACGGGAACGGGAACGGGAATGACAATAGATAAAGAATAGAATAGAATAGAATAGAATACGGAATGGGAACGGGAACGGGAACGGGAATGACAATAGAATAGAATAGAATAGAATAGAATAGAATGGAATAGAATAGAATGGAATAGAATAGAATAGAATAGAATAGAATAGAATAGAATAGAATAGAATAGAATAGAATAGAATAGAATAGAATAGAATAGAATAGAATACGGAATAGGAACGGGAACGGGAACGGGAACGGGAATGACAATAGAATAGAATAGAATAGAATAGAATAGAATAGAATAGAATAGAATAGAATAGAATAGAATAGAATAGAATAGAATATGGAATGGCAAAGGTAATGGGAATGGGAAAGGGAATGGGAAAAGGAAAGGTAATGGGAATTGGAACTGAACAGAAAAGAATAGAATAGAATAGAATAGAATAGAATAGAATAGAATAGAATAGAATAGAATAGAATAGAATAGAATAGAATAGAATAGAATAGGGAATGGCAAAGGTAATGGGAATCGGAAAGGTAATGGGAATGGGAACTGAACAGAATAGAATAGAATAGAATAGAATAGAATAGAATAGAATAGAATAGAATAGAATAGAATAGAATAGAATAGAATAGAATAGAATAGAATAGAATAGAATAGAATAGAATAGGGAATGGGAATGGGAACGGTAATGTGAAATGGAAAGGTAATCGGAATGGGAAGTGAATAGAATAGAATAGAATAGAATGGAATAGAATAGAATACGGAATGGGAACAGAATAGAATAGAATAGAATAGAATAGAATAGAATAGAATAGAATAGAATAGAATAGAATAGAATAGAATATGGAATGGCAAAGGTAATGGGAATGGGAAAGGTAATGGGAAAAGGAAAGGTAATGGGAATTGGAACTGAACAGAAAAGAATAGAATAGAATAGAATAGAATAGAATAGAATAGAATAGAATAGAATAGAATAGAATAGAATAGAATAGAATAGAATAGAATAGAATAGGGAATGGCAAAGGTAATGGGAATCGGAAAGGTAATGGGAATGGGAACTGAACAGAATAGAATAGAATAGAATAGAATAGAATAGAATAGAATAGAATAGAATAGAATAGAATAGAATAGAATAGGGAATGGGAATGGGAACGGTAATGTGAAATGGAAAGGTAATCGGAATGGGAAGTGAATAGAATAGAATAGAATAGAATGGAATAGAATAGAATACGGAATGGGAACAGAATAGAATAGAATAGAATAGAATAGAATAGAATAGAATAGAATAGAATAGAATAGAATAGAATAGAATATGGAATGGCAAAGGTAATGGGAATGGGAAAGGTAATGGGAAAAGGAAAGGTAATGGGAATTGGAACTGAACAGAAAAGAATAGAATAGAATAGAATAGAATATGGAATGGGAACGGGAACGGGAACGGGAATGACAATAGATAAAGAATAGAATAGAATAGAATAGAATACGGAATGGGAACGGGAACGGGAACGGGAATGACAATAGAATAGAATAGAATAGAATAGAATAGAATGGAATAGAATAGAATGGAATAGAATAGAATAGAATAGAATAGAATAGAATAGAATAGAATAGAATAGAATAGAATAGAATAGAATAGAATAGAATACGGAATAGGAACGGGAACGGGAACGGGAACGGGAATGACAATAGAATAGAATAGAATAGAATAGAATAGAATAGAATAGAATAGAATAGAATAGAATAGAATAGAATAGAATAGAATAGAATAGGGAATGGCAAAGGTAATGGGAATGGGAAAGGTAATGGGAATGGGAACTGAACAGAAAAGAATAGAATAGAATAGAATAGAATAGAATACGGAATGGGAACGGGAAGGGGAACGGGAATGACAATAGAATAGAATAGAATAGAATAGAATAGAATAGAATAGAATAGAATAGAATAGAATAGAATAGAATAGAATAGAATACGGAATGGGAACGGGAACGGGAATGACAATAGAATAGAATAGAATAGAATAGAATAGAATAGAATAGAATAGAATAGAATAGGGAATGGGAATGGGAATGTGAAAGGGAATAGAATAGAATAGAATAGAATAGAATAGAATAGAATAGGGAATGGCAAAGGTAATGGGAATGGGAACGGTAATGGGAAATGGAAAGGTAATGGGAATGGGAAGTGAATAGAATAGAATAGAATAGAATAGAATAGAATAGAATAGAATAGAATAGAATAGAATAGAATAGAATAGAATAGAATAGAATAGAATAGAATAGAATACGGAATTGGAATAGACTAGAGTAGAGTAGAGTAGAATAGAATAGAATAGAATAGAATAGAATAGAATAGAATAGAATAGAATAGAATAGAATAGAATAGAATATGGAATGGCAAAGGTAATGGGACTGGGAAAGGTAATGGGAAAGGGAAAGGTAATGGGAATGGGAACTGAACAGAAAAGAATAGAATAGAATAGAATAGAATAGAATAGAATAGAATAGAATAGAATAGAATAGAATAGAATAGAATAGAATAGAATAGAATACGGAATGGGAACGGGAACGGGAATGACAATAGAAGAGAATAGAATAGAATAGAATAGAATAGAATAGAATAGGGAATGGCAAAGGTAATGGGAATGGGAACGGTAATGGGAAATGGAAAGGTAATAGGAATGGGAAGTGAACAGAATAGAATAGAATAGAATAGAATAGAATAGAATAGAATAGAATAGAATAGAATAGAATAGAATAGGGAATGGGAATGGGAACGGTAATGTGAAATGGAAAGGTAATCGGAATGGGAAGTGAATAGAATAGAATAGAATAGAATAGAATAGAATAGAATAGAATAGAATAGAATATGGAATGGCAAAGGTAATGGGAATGGGAAAGGTAATGGGAAAAGGAAAGGTAATGGGAATTGGAACTGAACAGAAAAGAATAGAATAGAATAGAATAGAATACGGAATGGGAATGGGAATGGGAACGGGAACGGGAATGACAATAGAATAGAATAGAATAGAATAGAATAGAATAGAATAGAATAGAATAGAATAGAATAGAAGAGAAGAGAAGAGAAGAGAAGAGAAGAGAATAGAGAAGAATAGAATAGAATAGAATATGGAATGGCAAAGGTAATGGGAATCGGAAAGGTAATGGGAAAAGGAAAGGTAATGGGAATGGGAACTGAACAGAATAGAATAGAATAGAATAGAATAGAATAGAATAGAATAGAATAGAATAGAATAGAATAGAATAGGGAATGGGAATGGGAACGGTAATGTGAAATGGAAAGGTAATCGGAATGGGAAGTGAATAGAATAGAATAGAATAGAATGGAATAGAATAGAATACGGAATGGGAACAGAATAGAATAGAGTAGAGTAGAACAGATAGAATAGAATAGAATAGAATAGAATAGAATAGAATAGAATAGAATAGAATAGAATAGAATAGAATAGAATATGGAATGGCAAAGGTAATGGGAATGGGAAAGGTAATGGGAAAAGGAAAGGTAATGGGAATTGGAACTGAACAGAAAAGAATAGAATAGAATAGAATAGAATAGAATAGAATAGAATAGAATAGAATAGAATAGAATAGAATAGAATAGAATAGAATAGAATAGAATACGGAATGGGAACGGGAACGGGAACGGGAATGACAATAGAATAGAATAGAATAGAATAGAATGGAATGGAATGGAATGGAATGGAATGGAATGGAATGGAATCGAATAGAATAGAATAGAATAGAATAGAATAGAATAGAATAGAATAGAATAGAATAGAATAGAATAGAATAGAATAGAATAGAATATGGAATGGCAAAGGTAATGGGAATGGGAAAGGTAATGGGAAAAGGAAAAGTAATGGGAATGGGTACAGAATAGAATAGAATAGAATAGAATAGAATAGAATAGAATAGAATAGAATAGAATAGAATAGAATAGAATAGAATAGAATAGAATAGAATAGAATAGGGAATGGGAATGGGAATGGGAAAGGGAAAGGGAATAGAATAGAATAGATAATAGAATAGAATAGAATAGAATAGAATAGAATAGAATAGAATAGAATACGGAATGGGAACGGGAACGGGAACGGGAATGACAATAGAATAGAATAGAATAGAATAGAATAGAATAGAATAGAATAGAATAGAATAGAATAGAATAGAATAGAATAGAATAGAATATGGAATGGCAAAGGTAATGGGAATGGGAACGGTAATGGGAAATGGAAAGGTAATGGGAATGGGAAGTGAACAGAAAAGAATAGAATAGAATAGAATAGAATAGAATAGAATAGAATAGAATAGAATAGAATAGAATAGAATAGAATACGGAATGGGAACGGGAACGGGAACGGGAATGACAATAGAATAGAATAGAATAGAATAGAATGGAATGGAATGGAATGGAATGGAATGGAATGGAATGGAATAGAATAGAATAGAATAGAATAGAATAGAATAGAATAGAATAGAATAGAATAGAATAGAATATGGAATGGCAAAGGTAAAGGGAATGGGAACGGTAATGGGAAATGGAAAGGTAATGGGAATGGGAAGTGAACAGAAAAGAATAGAATAGAATAGAATAGAATAGAATAGAATAGAATAGAATAGAATAGAATAGAATAGAATAGAATAGAATAGAATAGAATAGAATACGGAATGGGAACGGGAACAGGAACGGGAATGACAATAGAATAGAATAGAATAGAATAGAATAGAATAGAATAGAATAGAATAGAATAGAATAGAATAGAATAGAATAGAATAGAATATGGAATGGCAAAGGTAATGGGAATGGGAACGGTAATGGGAAATGGAAAGGTAATGGGAATGGGAAGTGAACAGAAAAGAATAGAATAGAATAGAATAGAATAGAATAGAATAGAATAGAATAGAATAGAATAGAATAGAATAGAATAGAATAGAATAGAATAGAATACGGAATGGGAACGGGAACGGGAACGGGAATGACAATAGAATAGAATAGAATAGAATAGAATAGAATAGAATAGAATAGAATAGAATAGAATAGGGAATGGGAATGGGAATGGGAATGGGAATGGGAAAGGGAATAGAATAGAATAGAATAGAATAGAATAGAATAGAATAGAATAGAATAGAATAGAATAGGGAATGGCCAAGGTAATGGGAATGGGAAAGGTAATGGGAAAAGGAAAGGTAATGGGAATGGGAACTGAACAGAATAGAATAGAATAGAATAGAATAGAATAGAATAGAATAGAATAGAATAGAATAGAATAGAATAGGGAATGGCCAAGGCAATGGGAATGGGAACGGTAATGGGAAATGGAAAGGTAATGGGAATGGGAAGTGAATAGAATAGAATAGAATAGAATAGAATAGAATAGAATAGAATAGAATAGAATAGAATACGGAATGGGAATAGAATAGAATAGAGTAGAGTAGAGTAGAGTAGAATAGAATAGAATAGAATAGAATAGAATAGAATAGAATAGAATAGAATAGAATAGAATAGAATAGAATAGAATATGGAATGGCAAAGGTAATGGGAATGGGAAAGGTAATGGGAAAAGGAAAGGTAATGGGAATTGGAACTGAACAGAAAAGAATAGAATAGAATAGAATAGAATACGGAATGGGAACAGGAACGGGAACGGGAATGACAATAGAATAGAATAGAATAGAATAGAATAGAATAGAATAGAATAGAATAGAATAGAATAGAATAGAATAGAATACGGAATGGGAACGGGAACGGGAACGGGAATGACAATAGAATAGAATAGAATAGAATAGAATAGAATAGAATAGAATAGAATAGAATAGAATAGAATAGAATAGAATAGAATAGAATAGAATACGGAATGGGAACGGGAACGGGAACGGGAATGACAATAGAATAGAATAGAATAGAATAGAATAGAATAGAATAGAATAGAATAGAATAGAATAGAATAGAATATGGAATGGCAAAGGTAATGGGAATGGGAACGGTAATGGGAAATGGAAAGGTAAAGGGAATGGGAAGTGAACAGAAAAGAATAGAATAGAATAGAATAGAATAGAATAGAATAGAATAGAATAGAATAGAATACGGAATGGGAACGGGAACGGGAACGGGAATGACAATAGAATAGAATAGAATAGAATAGAATAGAATAGAATGGAATGGAATGGAATGGAATGGAATGGAATAGAATAGAATAGAATAGAATAGAATAGAATAGAATAGAATAGAATAGAATAGAATAGAATAGAATAGAATAGAATAGAATATGGAATGGCAAAGGTAATGGGAATGGGAACGGTAATGGGAAATGGAAAGGTAATGGGAATGGGAAGTGAACAGAAAAGAATAGAATAGAATAGAATAGAATAGAATAGAATAGAATAGAATAGAATAGAATAGAATACGGAATGGGAACGGGAACGGGAACGGGAATGACAATAGAATAGAATAGAATAGAATAGAATAGAATAGAATAGAATAGAATAGAATAGAATAGAATAGAATAGAATAGAATAGAATAGAATAGAATATGGAATGGCAAAGGTAATGGGAATGGGAACGGTAATGGGAAATGGAAAGGTAATGGGAATGGGAAGTGAACAGAAAAGAATAGAATAGAATAGAATAGAATAGAATAGAATAGAATAGAATAGAATAGAATAGAATAGAATAGAATAGAATAGAATAGAATAGAATAGAATAGAATACGGAATGGGAACGGGAACGGGAACGGGAATGACAATAGAATAGAATAGAATAGAATAGAATAGAATAGAATAGGGAATGGGAATGGGAATGGGAAAGGGAATAGAATAGAATAGAATAGAATAGAATAGAATAGAATAGAATAGAATAGGGAATGGCCAAGGTAATGGGAATGGGAAAGGTAATGGGAAAAGGAAAGGTAATGGAAATGGGAACTGAACAGAACAGAATAGAATAGAATAGAATAGAATAGAATAGAATAGAATAGAATAGAATAGAATAGGGAATGGCCAAGGCAATGGGAATGGGAACGGTAATGGGAAATGGAAAGGTAATGGGAATGGGAAGTGAATAGAATAGAATAGAATAGAATAGAATAGAATAGAATAGAATAGAATAGAATAGAATAGAATAGAATAGAATACAATAGAATAGAATAGAATAGAATAGAATAGAATAGAATAGAATACGGAATGGGAATAGAATAGAATAGAATAGAGTAGAGTAGAGTAGAGTAGAGTAGAGTAGAATAGAATAGAATAGAATAGAATAGAATAGAATAGAATAGAATAGAATAGAATAGAATAGAATATGGAATGGGAATGGGAATGGGAATGGGAACGGGAACGGGAATGACAATAGAATAGAATAGAATAGAATAGAATAGAATAGAATAGAATAGAATGGAATAGAATTGAATTGATTTGAATTGAATAGAATAGGGAATGGCCAAGGTAATGGGAATGGGAACGGTAATGGGAAATGGAAAGGTAATGGGAATGGGAAGTGAACAGAAAAGAATAGAATAGAATAGAATAGAATAGAATAGAATAGAATAGAATAGAATAGAATAGAATAGAATAGAATAGAATAGAATAGAATAGAATACGGAATGGGAACGGGAACGGGAATGACAATAGAATAGAATAGAATAGAATAGAATAGAATAGAAGAGAATAGAATAGGGAATGGGAATGGGAATGGGAATGGGAAAGGGAATAGAATAGAATAGAATAGAATAGAATAGAATAGAATAGAATAGAATAGGGAATGGCAAAGGTAATGGGAATGGGAAAGGTAATGGGAAAAGGAAAGGTAATGGGAATGGGAACTGAACAGAATAGAATAGAATAGAATAGAATAGAATAGAATAGAATAGAATAGAATAGAATAGAATAGAATAGAATAGGGAATGGCCAAGGTAATGGGAATGGGAACGGTAATGGGAAATGGAAAGGTAATGGGAATGGGAAGTGAATAGAATAGAATAGAATAGAATAGAATAGAATAGAATAGAATAGAATAGAATAGAATAGAATAGAATAGAATAGAATAGAATAGAATAGAATACGGAATGGGAATAGAGTAGAGTAGAGTAGAATAGAATAGAATAGAATAGAATAGAATAGAATAGAATAGAATAGAATAGAATAGAATAGAATAGAATAGAATAGAATATGGAATGGCAAAGGTAATGGGAATGGGAAAGGTAATGGGAAAAGGAAAGGTAATGGGAATGGGAACTGAACAGAATAGAATAGAATAGAATAGAATAGAATAGAATAGAATAGAATAGAATAGAATAGAATAGAATAGAATAGAATACGGAATGGGAACGGGAACGGGAACGGGAATGACAATAGAATAGAATAGAATAGAATAGAATAGAATAGAATAGAATAGAATAGAATATGGAATGGCAAAGGTAATGGGAATGGGAAAGGTAATGGGAAAAGGAAAGGTAATGGGAATGGGAACTGAACAGAATAGAATAGAATAGAATAGAATAGAATAGAATAGAATAGAATAGAATAGAATAGAGTAGAATAGAATAGAATAGAATATGGAATGGCAAAGGTAATGGGAATGGGAATGGTAATGGGAAAAGGAAAGGTAATGGGAAAGGGAACTGAACAGAATAGAATAGAATAGAATAGAATAGAATAGAATAGAATAGAATAGAATAGAATAGAATAGAATAGAATAGAATAGAATACGGAATGGGAACGGGAACGGGAACGAGAACGAGAACGAGAACGAGAATAGAATAGAATAGAATAGAATAGAATAGAATAGAATAGAATAAGGAATGGGAACGGGAATGGGAATGACAATAGAATAGAATAGAATAGAATAGAATAGAATAGAATAGAATAGAATAGAATAGAATAGAATAGAATAGAATAGAATAGGGAATGGCAAAGGTAATGGGAATGGGAAAGGTAATGGGAATGGGAACTGAACAGAATAGAATAGAATAGAATAGAATAGAATAGAATAGAATAGAATAGAATAGAATAGAATAGAATAGGGAATGGGAATGGGAACGGTAATGTGAAATGGAAAGGTAATCGGAATGGGAAGTGAATAGAATAGAATAGAATAGAATGGAATAGAATAGAATACGGAATGGGAACAGAATAGAATAGAATAGAATAGAATAGAATAGAATAGAATAGAATAGAATAGAATAGAATAGAATAGAATAGAATAGAATATGGAATGGCAAAGGTAATGGGAATGGGAAAGGTAATGGGAAAAGGAAAGGTAATGGGAATTGGAACTGAACAGAAAAGAATAGAATAGAATAGAATAGAATATGGAATGGGAACGGGAACGGGAACGGGAATGACAATAGATAAAGAATAGAATAGAATAGAATAGAATACGGAATGGGAACGGGAACGGGAACGGGAATGACAATAGAATAGAATAGAATAGAATAGAATAGAATAGAATGGAATGGAATAGAATAGAATAGAATAGAATAGAATAGAATAGAATAGAATAGAATAGAATAGAATAGAATAGAATACGGAATGGGAACGGGAACGGGAACGGGAACGGGAATGACAATAGAATAGAATAGAATAGAATAGAATAGAATAGAATAGAATAGAATAGAATAGAATAGAATAGGGAATGGCAAAGGTAATGGGAATGGGAAAGGTAATGGGAATGGGAACTGAACAGAAAAGAATAGAATAGAATAGAATAGAATAGAATACGGAATGGGAACGGGAAGGGGAACGGGAATGACAATAGAATAGAATAGAATAGAATAGAATAGAATAGAATAGAATAGAATAGAATAGAATACGGAATGGGAACGGGAACGGGAATGACAATAGAATAGAATAGAATAGAATAGAATAGAATAGAATAGAATAGAATAGAATAGAATAGGGAATGGGAATGGGAATGGGAATGGGAATGGGAATGGGAAAGGGAAAGGGAATAGAATAGAATAGATAATAGAATAGAATAGAATAGAATAGAATAGAATAGAATAGAATAGAATAGAATAGAATAGAATAGAATAGAATAGAATTGAATTGAATTGAATAGAATAGGGAATGGCCAAGGTAATGGGAATGGGAACGGTAATGGGAAATTGAAAGGTAATTGGAATGGGAAGTGAACAGAAAAGAATAGAATAGAATAGAATAGAATAGAATAGAATAGAATAGAATAGAATAGAATAGAATAGAATAGAATAGAATAGAATAGAATAGAATACGGAATGGGAACGGGAACGGGAACGGGAATGACAATAGAATAGAATAGAATAGAATAGAATAGAATAGAATAGAATAGGGAATGGGAATGGGAATGGGAATGTGAAAGGGAATAGAATAGAATAGAATAGAATAGAATAGAATAGAATAGAATAGAATAGGGAATGGCAAAGGTAATGGGAATGGGAACGGTAATGGGAAATGGAAAGGTAATGGGAATGGGAAGTGAATAGAATAGAATAGAATAGAATAGAATAGAATAGAATAGAATAGAATAGAATAGAATAGAATAGAATAGAATAGAATAGAATAGAATACGGAATTGGAATAGAGTAGAGTAGAGTAGAGTAGAGTAGAATAGAATAGAATAGAATAGAATAGAATAGAATAGAATAGAATAGAATAGAATAGAATAGAATAGAATAGAATAGAATAGAATAGAATATGGAATGGCAAAGGTAATGGGACTGGGAAAGGTAATGGGAATGGGAACTGAACAGAAAAGAATAGAATAGAATAGAATAGAATAGAATAGAATAGAATAGAATAGAATAGAATAGAATAGAATAGAATAGAATAGAATAGAATAGAATAGAATACGGAATGGGAACGGGAACGGGAACGGGAACGGGAATGACAATAGAAGAGAATAGAATAGAATAGAATAGAATAGAATAGAATAGAATAGAATAGGGAATGGCAAAGGTAATGGGAATGGGAACGGTAATGGGAAATGGAAAGGTAATAGGAATGGGAAGTGAACAGAATAGAATAGAATAGAATAGAATAGAATAGAATAGAATAGAATAGAATAGAATAGAATAGAATAGAATAGAATAGGGAATGGGAATGGGAACGGTAATGTGAAATGGAAAGGTAATCGGAATGGGAAGTGAATAGAATAGAATAGAATAGAATAGAATAGAATAGAATAGAATAGACTAGAATAGAATATGGAATGGCAAAGGTAATGGGAATGGGAAAGGTAATGGGAAAAGGAAAGGTAATGGGAATTGGAACTGAACAGAAAAGAATAGAATAGAATAGAATAGAATAGAATACGGAATGGGAATGGGAATGGGAACGGGAACGGCAATGACAATAGAATAGAATAGAATAGAATAGAATAGAATAGAATAGAAGAGAATAGAAGAGAAGAGAAGAGAAGAGAATAGAGAAGAATAGAATAGAATAGAATATGGAATGGCAAAGGTAATGGGAATCGGAAAGGTAATGGGAAAAGGAAAGGTAATGGGAATGGGAACTGAACAGAATAGAATAGAATAGAATAGAATAGAATAGAATAGAATAGAATAGAATAGAATAGAATAGAATAGAATAGGGAATGGGAATGGGAACGGTAATGTGAAATGGAAAGGTAATCGGAATGGGAAGTGAATAGAACAGATAGAATAGAATAGAATAGAATAGAATAGAATAGAATAGAATAGAATAGAATAGAATAGAATAGAATATGGAATGGCAAAGGTAATGGGAATGGGAAAGGTAATGGGAAAAGGCAAGGTAATGGGAATTGGAACTGAACAGAAAAGAATAGAATAGAATAGAATAGAATAGAATAGAATAGAATAGAATAGAATAGAATAGAATAGAATAGAATAGAATAGAATACGGAATGGGAACGGGAACGGGAACGGGAATGACAATAGAATAGAATAGAATAGAATAGAATAGAATGGAATGGAATGGAATGGAATGGAATGGAATGGAATGGAATAGAATAGAATAGAATAGAATAGAATAGAATAGAATAGAATAGAATAGAATAGAATAGAATAGAATATGGAATGGCAAAGGTAATGGGAATGGGAAAGGTAATGGGAAAAGGAAAAGTAATGGGAATGGGTACAGAACAGAATAGAATAGAATAGAATAGAATAGAATAGAATAGAATAGAATAGAATAGAATAGAATAGAATAGAATAGAATAGGGAATGGGAATGGGAATGGGAATGGGAAAGGGAAAGGGAATAGAATAGAATAGATAATAGAATAGAATAGAATAGAATAGAATAGAATAGAATAGAATAGAATTGAATTGAATTGAATTGAATTGAATAGAATAGGGAATGGCCAAGGTAATGGAAATGGGAACGGTAATGTGAAATGGAAAGGTAATCGGAATGGGAAGTGAATAGAATAGAATAGAATAGAATGGAATAGAATAGAATACGGAATAGGAATAGAATAGAATAGAGTAGAGTAGAACAGATAGAATAGAATAGAATAGAATAGAATAGAATAGAATAGAATAGAATAGAATAGAATAGAATAGAATAGAATAGAATAGAATATGGAATGGCAAAGGGAATGGGAATGGGAAAGGTAATGGGAAAAGGAAAGGTAATGGGAATTGGAACTGAACAGAAAAGAATAGAATAGAATAGAATAGAATACGGAATGGGAATGGGAATGGGAACGGGAACGGGAATGACAATAGAATAGAATAGAATAGAATAGAATAGAATAGAATAGAATAGAATAGAATAGAATAGAATAGAATAGAATAGAATATGGAATGGCAAAGGTAATGGGAATGGGAAAGGTAATGGGAAAAGGAAAAGTAATGGGAATGGGTACAGAACAGAATAGAATAGAATAGAATAGAATAGAATAGAATAGAATAGAATAGGGAATGGGAATGGGAATGGGAATGGGAAAGGGAAAGGGAAAGGGAATAGAATAGATAATAGAATAGAATAGAATAGAATAGAATAGAATAGAATAGAATAGAATAGAATAGAATAGAATAGAATAGAATAGGGAATGGGAATGGGAATGGGAATGGGAAAGGGAAAGGGAATAGAATAGAATAGATAATAGAATAGAATAGAATAGAATAGAATAGAATAGAATAGAATAGAATAGAATAGAATAGAATAGAATAGAATAGAATAGAATAGAATTGAATTGAATTGAATTGAATAGAATAGGGAATGGCCAAGGTAATGGAAATGGGAACGGTAATGGGAAATGGAAAGGTAATGGTAATGGGAAGGGAACAGAAAAGAATAGAATAGAATAGAATAGAATAGAATAGAATAGAATAGAATAGAATAGAATAGAATAGAATAGAATAGAATAGAATAGGGAATGGGAACGGGAACGGGAATGACAATAGAATAGAATAGAATAGAATAGAATAGAATAGAATAGAATAGAATAGAATAGAATAGAATAGAATAGAATAGAATAGAATAGAATAGGGAATGGGAATGGGAAAGGGAATAGAATAGAATAGAATAGAATAGAATAGAATAGAATAGAATAGAATAGAATAGAATAGAATAGGGAATGGGAATGGGAACGGTAATGTGAAATGGAAAGGTAATCGGAATGGGAAGTGAATAGAATAGAATAGAATAGAATAGAATAGAATAGAATAGAATAGAATAGAATATGGAATGGCAAAGGTAATGGGACTGGGAAAGGTAATGGGAAAGGGAAAGGCAATGGGAATGGGAACTGAACAGAATAGAATAGAATAGAATAGAATAGAATAGAATAGAATAGAATAGAATAGAATAGAATAGAATAGAATAGAATAGAATAGAATACGGAATGGGAACGGGAACGGGAACGGGAACGGGAATGACAATAGAAGAGAATAGAATAGAATAGAATAGAATAGAATAGAATAGGGAATGGCAAAGGTAATGGGAATGGGAACGGTAATGGGAAATGGAAAGGTAATAGGAATGGGAAGTGAACAGAATAGAATAGAATAGAATAGAATAGAATAGAATAGAATAGAATAGAATAGAATAGAATAGAATAGAATAGAATAGAATAGAATAGAATAGAATAGAATAGGGAATGGGAATGGGAACGGTAATGTGAAATGGAAAGGTAATCGGAATGGGAAGTGAATAGAATAGAATAGAATAGAATAGAATAGAATAGAATAGAATAGAATAGAATATGGAATGGCAAAGGTAATGGGAATGGGAAAGGTAATGGGAAAAGGAAAGGTAATGGGAATTGGAACTGAACAGAAAAGAATAGAATAGAATAGAATAGAATACGGAATGGGAATGGGAATGGGAACGGGAACGGGAATGACAATAGAATAGAATAGAATAGAATAGAATAGAATAGAATAGAAGAGAATAGAAGAGAATAGAATAGAAGAGAATAGAGAAGAATAGAATAGAATAGAATATGGAATGGCAAAGGTAATGGGAATCGGAAAGGTAATGGGAAAAGGAAAGGTAATGGGAATGGGAACTGAACAGAATAGAATAGAATAGAATAGAATAGAATAGAATAGAATAGAATAGAATAGGGAATGGGAATGGGAACGGTAATGTGAAATGGAAAGGTAATCGGAATGGGAAGTGAATAGAATAGAATAGAATAGAATGGAATAGAATAGAATACGGAATGGGAACAGAATAGAATAGAGTAGAGTAGAACAGATAGAATAGAATAGAATAGAATAGAATAGAATAGAATAGAATAGAATAGAATAGAATAGAATAGAATAGAATAGAATAGAATATGGAATGGCAAAGGTAATGGGAATGGGAAAGGTAATGGGAAAAGGAAAGGTAATGGGAATTGGAACTGAACAGAAAAGAATAGAATAGAATAGAATAGAATAGAATAGAATAGAATAGAATAGAATAGAATAGAATAGAATAGAATACGGAATGGGAACGGGAACGGGAACGGGAATGACAATAGAATAGAATAGAATAGAATAGAATAGAATAGAATGGAATGGAATGGAATGGAATGGAATGGAATAGAATAGAATAGAATAGAATAGAATAGAATAGAATAGAATAGAATAGAATAGAATAGGGAATGGGAATGGGAATGGGAATGGGAAAGGGAAAGGGAATAGAATAGAATAGATAATAGAATAGAATAGAATAGAATAGAATAGAATTGAATTGAATTGAATTGAATTGAATAGAATAGGGAATGGCCAAGGTAATGGAAATGGGAACGGTAATGTGAAATGGAAAGGTAATCGGAATGGGAAGTGAATAGAATAGAATAGAATAGAATGGAATAGAATAGAATACGGAATGGGAACAGAATAGAATAGAGTAGAGTAGAACAGATAGAATAGAATAGAATAGAATAGAATAGAATAGAATAGAATAGAATAGAATAGAATAGAATAGAATAGAATAGAATAGAATAGAATAGAATAGAATAGAATATGGAATGGCAAAGGTAATGGGAATGGGAAAGGTAATGGGAAAAGGAAAGGTAATGGGAATTGGAACTGAACAGAAAAGAATAGAATAGAATAGAATAGAATACGGAATGGGAATGGGAATGGGAACGGGAACGGGAATGACAATAGAATAGAATAGAATAGAATAGAATAGAATAGAATAGAATAGAATAGAATAGAATACGGAATGGGAACGGGAACGGGAACGGGAATGACAATAGAATAGAATAGAATAGAATAGAATAGAATGGAATGGAATGGAATGGAATGGAATGGAATGGAATGGAATGGAATGGAATAGAATAGAATAGAATAGAATAGAATAGAATAGAATAGAATAGAATAGAATAGAATAGAATAGAATAGAATAGAATAGAATAGAATAGAATATGGAATGGCAAAGGTAATGGGAATGGGAAAGGTAATGGGAAAAGGAAAAGTAATGGGAATGGGTACAGAACAGAATAGAATAGAATAGAATAGAATAGAATAGAATAGAATAGGGAATGGGAATGGGAATGGGAATGGGAATGGGAAAGGGAAAGGGAATAGAATAGAATAGATAATAGAATAGAATAGAATAGAATAGAATAGAATAGAATAGAATAGAATAGAATAGAATAGAATAGAATAGAATTGAATTGAATTGAATTGAATAGAATAGGGAATGGCCAAGGTAATGGAAATGGGAACGGTAATGGGAAATGGAAAGGTAATGGTAATGGGAAGGGAACAGAAAAGAATAGAATAGAATAGAATAGAATAGAATAGAATAGAATAGAATAGAATAGAATAGAATAGAATAGAATAGAATAGAATAGAATAGAATCGGGAATGGGAACGGGAACGGGAACGGGAATGACAATAGAATAGAATAGAATAGAATAGAATAGAATAGAATAGAATAGAATAGAATAGAATAGGGAATGGGAATGGGAATGGGAAATGGAATAGAATAGAATAGAATAGAATAGAATAGAATAGAATAGAATAGAATAGAATAGAATAGAATAGAACAGAATAGGGAATGGGAATGGGAACGGTAATGTGAAATGGAAAGGTAATCGGAATGGGAAGTGAATAGAATAGAATAGAATAGAATAGAATAGAATAGAATAGAATATGGAATGGCAAAGGTAATGGGAATGGGAAAGGTAATGGGAAAAGGAAAGGTAATGGGAATTGGAACTGAACAGAAAAGAATAGAATAGAATAGAATAGAATACGGAATGGGAATGGGAATGGGAACGGGAACGGGAATGACAATAGAATAGAATAGAATAGAATAGAATAGAATAGAATAGAATAGAATAGAATAGAATAGAATAGAAGAGAATAGAAGAGAAGAGAATAGAGAAGAATAGAATAGAATAGAATATGGAATGGCAAAGGTAATGGGAATCGGAAAGGTAATGGGAAAAGGAAAGGTAATGGGAATGGGAACTGAACAGAATAGAATAGAATAGAATAGAATAGAATAGAATAGGGAATGGGAATGGGAACGGTAATGTGAAATGGAAAGGTAATCGGAATGGGAAGTGAATAGAATAGAATAGAATAGAATGGAATAGAATAGAATACGGAATGGGAACAGAATAGAATAGAGTAGAGTAGAACAGATAGAATAGAATAGAATAGAATAGAATAGAATAGAATAGAATAGAATAGAATAGAATAGAATATGGAATGGCAAAGGTAATGGGAATGGGAAAGGTAATGGGAAAAGGAAAGGTAATGGGAATTGGAACTGAACAGAAAAGAATAGAATAGAATAGAATAGAATAGAATAGAATAGAATAGAATAGAATAGAATAGAATAGAATAGAATGGAATACGGAATGGGAACGGGAACGGGAACGGGAACGGGAATGACAATAGAATAGAATAGAATAGAATAGAATAGAATGGAATGGAATGGAATGGAATGGAATGGAATGGAATGGAATGGAATGGAATAGAATAGAATAGAATAGAATAGAATAGAATAGAATAGAATAGAATAGAATAGAATAGAATAGAATAGAATAGAATAGAATAGAATATGGAATGGCAAAGGTAATGGGAATGGGAAAGGTAATGGGAAAAGGAAAAGTAATGGGAATGGGTACAGAACAGAATAGAATAGAATAGAATAGAATAGAATAGAATAGAATAGAATAGAATAGAATAGAATAGAATAGAATAGAATAGGGAATGGGAATGGGAATGGGAATGGGAAAGGGAAAGGGAATAGAATAGAATAGATAATAGAATAGAATAGAATAGAATAGAATAGAATAGAATAGAATAGAATAGAATAGAATAGAATAGAATATGGAATGGCAAAGGTAATGGGAATGGCAAAGGTAATGGGAATGGGAAAGGTAATGGGAAAAGGAAAAGTAATGGGAATGGGTACAGAACAGAATAGAATAGAATAGAATAGAATAGAATAGAATAGAATAGAATAGGGAATGGGAATGGGAATGGGAATGGGAATGGGAAAGGGAAAGGGAATAGAATAGAATAGATAATAGAATAGAATAGAATAGAATAGAATAGAATAGAATAGAATAGAATAGAATAGAATAGAATAGAATTGAATTGAATTGAATTGAATTGAATTGAATAGAATAGGGAATGGCCAAGGTAATGGAAATGGGAACGGTAATGGGAAATGGAAAGGTAATGGTAATGGGAAGGGAACAGAAAAGAATAGAATAGAATAGAATAGAATAGAATAGAATAGAATAGAATAGAATAGAATAGAATAGAATAGAATAGGGAATGGGAACGGGAACGGGAATGACAATAGAATAGAATAGAATAGAATAGAATAGAATAGAATAGAATAGAATCGGGAATGGGAACGGGAACGGGAATGACAATAGAATAGAATAGAATAGAATAGAATAGAATAGAATAGAATAGAATAGAATAGAATAGAATAGAATAGAATAGGGAATGGGAATGGGAAAGGGAATAGAATAGAATAGAATAGAATAGAATAGAATAGAATAGAATAGAATAGAATAGAATAGAATAGAATAGGGAATGGGAATGGGAACGGTAATGTGAAATGGAAAGGTAATCGGAATGGGAAGTGAATAGAATAGAATAGAATAGAATAGAATAGAATAGAATAGAATAGAATAGAATATGGAATGGCAAAGGTAATGGGAATGGGAAAGGTAATGGGAAAAGGAAAGGTAATGGGAATTGGAACTGAACAGAAAAGAATAGAATAGAATAGAATACAATACGGAATGGGAATGGGAATGGGAACGGGAACGGGAATGACAATAGAATAGAATAGAATAGAATAGAATAGAATAGAATAGAATAGAATACGGAACGGGAACGGGAACGGGAATGACAATAGAATAGAATAGAATAGAATAGAATAGAATAGAATAGAATAGAATGGAATGGAATGGAATGGAATGGAATGGAATGGAATGGAATAGAATAGAATAGAATAGAATAGAATAGAATAGAATAGAATATGGAATGGCAAAGGTAATGGGAATGGGAAAGGTAATGGGAAAAGGAAAAGTAATGGGAATGGGTACAGAACAGAATAGAATAGAATAGAATAGAATAGAATAGAATAGAATAGAATAGAATAGAATAGAATAGGGAATGGGAATGGGAATGGGAATGGGAAAGGGAAAGGGAATAGAATAGAATAGATAATAGAATAGAATAGAATAGAATAGAATAGAATAGAATAGAATAGAATAGAATAGAATAGAATAGAATTGAATAGAATAGGGAATGGCCAAGGTAATGGAAATGGGAACGGTAATGGGAAATGGAAAGGTAATGGTAATGGGAAGGGAACAGAAAAGAATAGAATAGAATAGAATAGAATAGAATAGAATAGAATAGAATAGAATAGAATAGAATAGGGAATGGGAACGGGAACGGGAATGACAATAGAATAGAATAGAATAGAATAGAATAGAATAGAATAGAATAGAATAGAATAGGGGATGGGAACGGGAACGGGAATGACAATAGAATAGAATAGAATAGAATAGAATAGAATAGAATAGAATAGAATAGAATAGAATAGAATAGAATAGGGAATGGGAAAGGGAATAGAATAGAATAGAATAGAATAGAATAGAATAGAATAGGGAATGGCAAAGGTAATGGGAATGGGAAAGGTAATGGGAAAAGGAAAGGTAATGGGAATGGGAACTGAACAGAATAGAATAGAATAGAATAGAATAGAATAGAATAGAATAGAATAGAATAGAATAGAATAGAATAGAATTGAATTGAATTGAATTGAATTGAATAGAATAGGGAATGGCCAAGGTAATGGGAATGGGAACGGTAATGGGAAATTGAAAGGTAATTGGAATGGGAAGTGAACAGAAAAGAATAGAATAGAATAGAATAGAATAGAATAGAATAGAATAGAATAGAATAGAATAGAATAGAATAGAATAGAATAGAATAGAATAGAATAGAATAGAATAGAATACGGAATGGGAACGGGAACGGGAATGACAATAGAATAGAATAGAATAGAATAGAATAGAATAGAATAGAATAGAATAGAATAGAATAGGGAATGGGAATGGGAAAGGGAATAGAATAGAATAGAATAGAATAGAATAGAATAGGGAATGGCAAAGGTAATGGGAATGGGAACGGTAATGGGAAATGGAAAGGTAATGGGAATGGGAAGTGAATAGAATAGAATAGAATAGAATAGAATTGAATAGAATAGAATAGAATAGAATAGAATAGAATAGAATAGAATAGAATAGAATACGGAATGGGAATAGAGTAGAGTAGAGTAGAGTAGAGTAGAGTAGAATAGAATAGAATAGAATAGAATAGAATAGAATAGAATAGAATAGAATAGAATAGAATACGGAATGGGAACGGGAACGGGAACGGGAACGGGAATGACAATAGAATAGAATAGAATAGAATAGAATAGAATAGAATAGAATAGAATAGAATAGGGAATGGCAAAGGTAATGGGAATGGGAACGGTAATGGGAAATGGAAAGGTAATAGGAATGGGAAGTGAACAGAATAGAATAGAATAGAATAGAATAGAATAGAATAGAATAGAATAGAATAGAATAGAATAGAATAGAATAGAATAGAATAGAATATGGAATGGCAAAGGTAATGGGAATCGGAAAGGTAATGGGAAAAGGAAAGGTAATGGGAATGGGAACTGAACAGAATAGAATAGAATAGAATAGAATAGAATAGAATAGAATAGAATAGAATAGAATAGAATAGAATAGAATAGAATAGAATAGAATAGAATAGAATAGAATAGGGAATGGGAATGGGAACGGTAATGTGAAATGGAAAGGTAATCAGAATGGGAAGTGAATAGAATAGAATAGAATAGAATGGAATAGAATAGAATACGGAATGGGAACAGAATAGAATAGAGTAGAGTAGAACAGATAGAATAGAGTAGAATAGAATAGAATAGAATAGAATAGAATAGAATAGAATAGAATAGAATAGAATAGAATAGAATAGAATAGAATATGGAATGGCAAAGGTAATGGGAATGGGAAAGGTAATGGGAAAAGGAAAGGTAATGGGAATGGGAACTGAACAGAATAGAATAGAATAGAATAGAATAGAATAGAATAGAATAGAATAGAATAGAATAGAATAGAATAGAATAGAATAGAATAGAATAGAATAGAATAGAATAGGGAATGGCAAAGGTAATGGGAATGGGAAAGGTAATGGGAATGGGAACTGAACAGAATAGAATAGAATAGAATAGAATAGAATAGAATACGGAATGGGAACGGGAATGGGAATGACAATAGAATAGAATAGAATAGAATAGAATAGAATAGAATAGAATAGAATAGAATAGAATAGAATAGGGAATGGGAATGGGAATGGGAATGGGAAAGGGAATAGAATAGAATAGAATAGAATAGAATAGAATAGGGAATGGCAAAGGTAATGGGAATGGGAACGGTAATGGGAAATGGAAAGGTAATGGGAATGGGAAGTGAATAGAATAGAATAGAATAGAATAGAATAGAATAGAATAGAATAGAATAGAATAGAATAGAATAGAATAGAATAGAATAGAATAGAATACGGAATGGGAATAGAGTAGAGTAGAGTAGAGTAGAATAGAATAGAATAGAATAGAATAGAATAGAATAGAATAGAATAGAATAGAATAGAATAGAATAGAATAGAATAGAATATGGAATGGCAAAGGTAATGGGAATGGGAAAGGTAATGGGAAAGGGAAAGGTAATGGGAATGGGAACTGAACAGAATAGAATAGAATAGAATAGAATAGAATAGAATAGAATAGAATAGAATAGAATAGAATTGAATAGAATAGAATAGAATAGAATAGAATAGAATACGGAATGGGAACGGGAACGGGAACGGGAACGGGAACGGGAATGACAATAGAATAGAATAGAATAGAATAGAATAGAATAGGGAATGGCAAAGGTAATGGGAATGGGAATGGTAATGGGAAATGGAAAGGTAATAGGAATGGGAAGTGAACAGAATAGAATAGAATAGAATAGAATAGAATAGAATAGAATAGAATAGAATAGAATAGAATAGAATAGAATAGAAGAGAATAGAAGAGAATAGAATAGAATAGAATAGAATAGAATAGAATAGAATAGAATAGAATAGAATAGAATAGAATAGAATATGGAATGGCAAAGGTAATGGGAATCGGAAAGGTAATGGGAAAAGGAAAGGTAATGGGAATGGGAACTGAACAGAATAGAATAGAATAGAATAGAATAGAATAGAATAGAATAGAATAGAATAGAATAGAATAGAATAGAATAGAATAGAATAGAATAGAATAGGGAATGGGAATGGGAACGGTAATGTGAAATGGAAAGGTAATCGGAATGGGAAGTGAATAGAATAGAATAGAATAGAATGGAATAGAATAGAATACGGAATGGGAACAGAATAGAATAGAGTAGAGTAGAACAGATAGAATAGAGTAGAATAGAATAGAATAGAATAGAATAGAATAGAATAGAATAGAATAGAATAGAATAGAATAGAATATGGAATGGCAAAGGTAATGGGAATGGGAAAGGTAATGGGAATGGGAACTGAACAGAATAGAATAGAATAGAATAGAATAGAATAGAATAGAATAGAATAGAATAGAATAGAATAGAATAGAATAGAATAGAATAGAATAGAATAGAATACAGAATGGGAATGGGAATGGGAACGGGAACGAGAATGACAATAGAATAGAATAGAATAGAATAGAATAGAATAGAATGGAATGGAATGGAATGGAATGGAATGGAATGGAATGGAATGGAATAGAATAGAATAGAATAGAATAGAATAGAATAGAATAGAATAGAATAGAATAGAATAGAATAGAATAGGGAATCGGAATGGGAATGGGAATGGGAAAGGGAAAGGGAATAGAATAGAATAGATAATAGAATAGAATAGAATAGAATAGAATAGAATAGAATAGAATAGAATAGAATAGAATAGAATAGAATAGGGAATGGGAATGGGAATGGGAATGGGAAAGGGAAAGGGAATAGAATAGAATAGATAATAGAATAGAATAGAATAGAATAGAATAGAATAGAATAGAATAGAATAGAATAGAATTGAATTGAATTGAATTGAATAGGGAATGGCCAAGGTAATGGAAATGGGAACGGTAATGGGAAATGGAAAGGTAATGGTAATGGGAAGGGAACAGAAAAGAATAGAATAGAATAGAATAGAATAGAATAGAATAGGGAATGGGAACGGGAACGGGAACGGGAATGACAATAGAATAGAATAGAATAGAATAGAATAGAATAGAATAGAATAGAATAGAATAGAATAGGGAATGGGAACGGGAACGGGAATGACAATAGAATAGAATAGAATAGAATAGAATAGAATAGAATAGAATAGAATAGAATAGAATAGGGAATGGGAAAGGGAATAGAATAGAATAGAATAGAATAGAATAGAATAGAATAGGGAATGGCAAAGGTAATGGGAATGGGAAAGGTAATGGGAAAAGGAAAGGTAATGGGAATGGGAACTGAACAGAATAGAATAGAATAGAATAGAATAGAATAGAATAGAATAGAATAGAATAGAATAGAATAGAATAGAATAGAATAGAATAGAATTGAATTGAATTGAATTGAATTGAATTGAATAGAATAGGGAATGGCCAAGGTAATGGGAATGGGAACGGTAATGGGAAATTGAAAGGTAATTGGAATGGGAAGTGAACAGAAAAGAATAGAATAGAATAGAATAGAATAGAATAGAATAGAATAGAATACGGAATGGGAACGGGAACGGGAATGACAATAGAATAGAATAGAATAGAATAGAATAGAATAGAATAGAATAGAATAGAATAGAATAGAATAGGGAATGGGAATGGGAATGGGAAAGGGAATAGAATAGAATAGAATAGAATAGAATAGAATAGGGAATGGCAAAGGTAATGGGAATGGGAACGGTAATGGGAAATGGAAAGGTAATGGGAATGGGAAGTGAATAGAATAGAATAGAATAGAATAGAATAGAATAGAATAGAATAGAATAGAATAGAATAGAATAGAATAGAATAGAATAGAATAGAATAGAATAGAATAGAATAGAATAGAATACGGAATGGGAATAGAGTAGAGTAGAGTAGAGTAGAGTAGAGTAGAATAGAATAGAATAGAATAGAATAGAATAGAATAGAATAGAATAGAATAGAATAGAATAGAATACGGAATGGGAACGGGAATGACAATAGAATAGAATAGAATAGAATAGAATAGAATAGAATAGGGAATGGCAAAGGTAATGGGAATGGGAACGGTAATGGGAAATGGAAAGGTAATAGGAATGGGAAGTGAACAGAATAGAATAGAATAGAATAGAATAGAAGAGAATAGAATAGAAGAGAATAGAATAGAATAGAATAGAATAGAATAGAATAGAATAGAATAGAATAGAATAGAATAGAATAGAATAGAATATGGAATGGCAAAGGTAATGGGAATCGGAAAGGTAATGGGAAAAGGAAAGGTAATGGGAATGGGAACTGAACAGAATAGAATAGAATAGAATAGAATAGAATAGAATAGAATAGAATAGAATAGAATAGAATAGGGAATGGGAATGGGAACGGTAATGTGAAATGGAAAGGTAATCAGAATGGGAAGTGAATAGAATAGAATAGAATAGAATGGAATAGAATAGAATACGGAATGGGAACAGAATAGAATAGAGTAGAGTAGAACAGATAGAATAGAGTAGAATAGAATAGAATAGAATAGAATAGAATAGAATAGAATAGAATAGAATAGAATAGAATAGAATAGAATAGAATATGGAATGGCAAAGGTAATGGGAATGGGAAAGGTAATGGGAAAAGGAAAGGTAATGGGAATGGGAACTGAACAGAATAGAATAGAATAGAATAGAATAGAATAGAATAGAATAGAATAGAATAGAATAGGGAATGGCAAAGGTAATGGGAATGGGAAAGGTAATGGGAATGGGAAAGGTAATGGGAATGGGAACTGAACAGAATAGAATAGAATAGAATAGAATAGAATACGGAATGGGAATGGGAATGGGAATGGGAACGGGAACGGGAATGACAATAGAATAGAATAGAATAGAATAGAATAGAATAGAATAGAATAGAATACGGAATGGGAACGGGAACGGGAATGACAATAGAATAGAATAGAATAGAATAGAATAGAATAGAATAGAATGGAATGGAATGGAATGGAATGGAATGGAATGGAATAGAATAGAATAGAATAGAATAGAATAGAATAGAATAGAATAGAATAGAATAGAATAGAATAGAATAGAATAGAATATGGAATGGCAAAGGTAATGGGAATGGGAAAGGTAATGGGAAAAGGAAAAGTAATGGGAATGGGTACAGAACAGAATAGAATAGAATAGAATAGAATAGAATAGAATAGGGAATGGGAATGGGAATGGGAATGGGAAAGGGAAAGGGAAAGGGAATAGAATAGATAATAGAATAGAATAGAATAGAATAGAATAGAATAGAATAGAATAGAATAGAATAGAATAGGGAATGGGAATGGGAATGGGAATGGGAAAGGGAAAGGGAATAGAATAGAATAGATAATAGAATAGAATAGAATAGAATAGAATAGAATAGAATAGAATAGAATAGAATAGAATAGAATAGAATTGAATAGAATAGGGAATGGCCAAGGTAATGGAAATGGGAACGGTAATGGGAAATGGAAAGGTAATGGTAATGGGAAGGGAACAGAAAAGAATAGAATAGAATAGAATAGAATAGAATAGAATAGAATAGAATAGAATAGAATAGAATAGAATAGGGAATGGGAACGGGAACGGGAATGACAATAGAATAGAATAGAATAGAATAGAATAGAATAGGGAATGGGAACGGGAACGGGAACGGGAATGACAATAGAATAGAATAGAATAGAATAGAATAGAATAGAATAGAATAGAATAGAATAGAATAGAATAGAATAGAATAGGGAATGGGAATGGGAAAGGGAATAGAATAGAATAGAATAGAATAGAATAGAATAGAATAGAATAGAATAGAATAGAATAGGGAATGGGAATGGGAACGGTAATGTGAAATGGAAAGGTAATCGGAATGGGAAGTGAATAGAATAGAATAGAATAGAATAGAATAGAATAGAATAGAATAGAATAGAATAGAATAGAATATGGAATGGCAAAGGTAATGGGACTGGGAAAGGTAATGGGAAAGGTAATGGGAATGGGAACTGAACAGAAAAGAATAGAATAGAATAGAATAGAATAGAATAGAATAGAATAGAATAGAATAGAATAGAATAGAATAGAATAGAATACGGAATGGGAACGGGAACGGGAACGGGAACGGGAATGACAATAGAAGAGAATAGAATAGAATAGAATAGAATAGAATAGGGAATGGCAAAGGTAATGGGAATGGGAACGGTAATGGGAAATGGAAAGGTAATAGGAATGGGAAGTGAACAGAATAGAATAGAATAGAATAGAATAGAATAGAATAGAATAGAATAGAATAGAATAGAATAGAATAGAATAGAATAGAATAGGGAATGGGAATGGGAACGGTAATGTGAAATGGAAAGGTAATCGGAATGGGAAGTGAATAGAATAGAATAGAATAGAATAGAATAGAATAGAATAGAATAGAATAGAATAGAATAGAATAGAATATGGAATGGCAAAGGTAATGGGAATGGGAAAGGTAATGGGAAAAGGAAAGGTAATGGGAATTGGAACTGAACAGAAAAGAATAGAATAGAATAGAATAGAATACGGAATGGGAATGGGAATGGGAACGGGAACGGGAATGACAATAGAATAGAATAGAATAGAATAGAATAGAATAGAATAGAATAGAATAGAATAGAATAGAATAGAAGAGAAGAGAATAGAAGAGAAGAGAATAGAAGAGAATAGAGAAGAATAGAATAGAATAGAATATGGAATGGCAAAGGTAATGGGAATCGGAAAGGTAATGGGAAAAGGAAAGGTAATGGGAATGGGAACTGAACAGAATAGAATAGAATAGAATAGAATAGAATAGAATAGAATAGAATAGAATAGGGAATGGGAATGGGAACGGTAATGTGAAATGGAAAGGTAATCGGAATGGGAAGTGAATAGAATAGAATAGAATAGAATGGAATAGAATAGAATACGGAATGGGAACAGAATAGAATAGAGTAGAGTAGAACAGATAGAATAGAATAGAATAGAATAGAATAGAATAGAATAGAATAGAATAGAATAGAATAGAATAGAATAGAATAGAATAGAATAGAATATGGAATGGCAAAGGTAATGGGAATGGGAAAGGTAATGGGAAAAGGAAAGGTAATGGGAATTGGAACTGAACAGAATAGAATAGAATAGAATAGAATAGAATAGAATAGAATAGAATAGAATAGAATAGAATAGAATACGGAATGGGAACGGGAACGGGAACGGGAATGACAATAGAATAGAATAGAATAGAATAGAATAGAATGGAATGGAATGGAATGGAATGGAATGGAATGGAATAGAATAGAATAGAATAGAATAGAATAGAATAGAATAGAATAGAATAGAATATGGAATGGCAAAGGTAATGGGAATGGGAAAGGTAATGGGAAAAGGAAAAGTAATGGGAATGGGTACAGAACAGAATAGAATAGAATAGAATAGAATAGAATAGAATAGAATAGAATAGAATAGGGAATGGGAATGGGAATGGGAATGGGAAAGGGAAAGGGAATAGAATAGAATAGATAATAGAATAGAATAGAATAGAATAGAATAGAATAGAATAGGGAATGGGAACGGGAACGGGAACGGGAATGACAATAGAATAGAATAGAATAGAATAGAATAGAATAGAATAGAATAGAATAGAATAGGGAATGGGAACGGGAACGGGAATGACAATAGAATAGAATAGAATAGAATAGAATAGAATAGAATAGAATAGAATAGAATAGAATAGAATAGAATAGAATAGAATAGGGAATGGGAAAGGGAATAGAATAGAATAGAATAGAATAGAATAGAATAGGGAATGGCAAAGGTAATGGGAATGGGAAAGGTAATGGGAAAAGGAAAGGTAATGGGAATGGGAACTGAACAGAATAGAATAGAATAGAATAGAATAGAATAGAATAGAATAGAATAGAATAGAATAGAATAGAATAGAATAGAATTGAATTGAATTGAATTGAATAGAATAGGGAATGGCCAAGGTAATGGGAATGGGAACGGTAATGGGAAATTGAAAGGTAATTGGAATGGGAAGTGAACAGAAAAGAATAGAATAGAATAGAATAGAATAGAATAGAATAGAATAGAATACGGAATGGGAACGGGAACGGGAATGACAATAGAATAGAATAGAATAGAATAGAATAGAATAGAATAGAATAGAATAGAATAGAATAGGGAATGGGAATGGGAATGGGAAAGGGAATAGAATAGAATAGAATAGAATAGAATAGGGAATGGCAAAGGTAATGGGAATGGGAACGGTAATGGGAAATGGAAAGGTAATGGGAATGGGAAGTGAATAGAATAGAATAGAATAGAATAGAATAGAATTGAATAGAATAGAATAGAATAGAATAGAATAGAATAGAATAGAATAGAATAGAATAGAATAGAATAGAATACGGAATGGGAATAGAGTAGAGTAGAGTAGAGTAGAGTAGAATAGAATAGAATAGAATAGAATAGAATAGAATAGAATAGAATAGAATAGAATACGGAATGGGAACGGGAACGGGAACGGGAACGGGAATGACAATAGAATAGAATAGAATAGAATAGAATAGAATAGAATAGAATAGAATAGGGAATGGCAAAGGTAATGGGAATGGGAACGGTAATGGGAAATGGAAAGGTAATAGGAATGGGAAGTGAACAGAATAGAATAGAATAGAATAGAATAGAATAGAATAGAATAGAAGAGAATAGAATAGAATAGAATAGAATAGAATAGAATAGAATAGAATAGAATAGAATAGAATAGAATAGAATAGAATAGAATAGAATATGGAATGGCAAAGGTAATGGGAATCGGAAAGGTAATTGGAAAAGGAAAGGTAATGGGAATGGGAACTGAACAGAATAGAATAGAATAGAATAGAATAGAATAGAATAGAATAGAATAGAATAGAATAGAATAGAATAGAATAGGGAATAGGAATGGGAACGGTAATGTGAAATGGAAAGGTAATCAGAATGGGAAGTGAATAGAATAGAATAGAATAGAATAGAATGGAATAGAATAGAATACGGAATGGGAACAGAATAGAATAGAGTAGAGTAGAACAGATAGAATAGAGTAGAATAGAATAGAATAGAATAGAATAGAATAGAATAGAATAGAATAGAATAGAATAGAATAGAATAGAATAGAATATGGAATGGCAAAGGTAATGGGAATGGGAAAGGTAATGGGAAAAGGAAAGGTAATGGGAATGGGAACTGAACAGAATAGAATAGAATAGAATAGAATAGAATAGAATAGAATAGAATAGAATAGAATAGAATAGAATAGAATAGAATAGAATAGAATAGAATAGAATAGGGAATGGCAAAGGTAATGGGAATGGGAAAGGTAATGGGAATGGGAACTGAACAGAATAGAATAGAATAGAATAGAATAGAATACGGAATGGGAATGGGAATGGGAACGGGAACGGGAATGACAATAGAATAGAATAGAATAGAATAGAATAGAATAGAATAGAATAGAATAGAATACGGAATGGGAACGGGAACGGGAATGACAATAGAATAGAATAGAATAGAATAGAATAGAATAGAATGGAATGGAAAGGAATGGAATGGAATGGAATGGAATAGAATAGAATAGAATAGAATAGAATAGAATAGAATAGAATAGAATAGAATAGAATAGAATAGAATAGAATAGAATAGAATAGAATAGAATAGAATAGAATAGAATATGGAATGGCAAAGGTAATGGGAATGGGAAAGGTAATGGGAAAAGGAAAAGTAATGGGAATGGGTACAGAACAGAATAGAATAGAATAGAATAGAATAGAATAGAATAGGGAATGGGAATGGGAATGGGAATGGGAAAGGGAAAGGGAAAGGGAATAGAATAGATAATAGAATAGAATAGAATAGAATAGAATAGAATAGAATAGAATAGAATAGAATAGAATAGGGAATGGGAATGGGAATGGGAATGGGAAAGGGAAAGGGAATAGAATAGAATAGATAATAGAATAGAATAGAATAGAATAGAATAGAATAGAATAGAATAGAATAGAATAGAATAGAATAGAATAGAATTGAATAGAATAGGGAATGGCCAAGGTAATGGAAATGGGAACGGTAATGGGAAATGGAAAGGTAATGGTAATGGGAAGGGAACAGAAAAGAATAGAATAGAATAGAATAGAATAGAATAGAATAGAATAGAATAGAATAGAATAGAATAGAATAGGGAATGGGAACGGGAACGGGAATGACAATAGAATAGAATAGAATAGAATAGAATAGAATAGGGAATGGGAACGGGAACGGGAACGGGAATGACAATAGAATAGAATAGAATAGAATAGAATAGAATAGAATAGAATAGAATAGAATAGAATAGAATAGAATAGAATAGAATAGGGAATGGGAATGGGAAAGGGAATAGAATAGAATAGAATAGAATAGAATAGAATAGAATAGAATAGAATAGGGAATGGGAATGGGAACGGTAATGTGAAATGGAAAGGTAATCGGAATGGGAAGTGAATAGAATAGAATAGAATAGAATAGAATAGAATAGAATAGAATAGAATAGAATAGAATAGAATAGAATATGGAATGGCAAAGGTAATGGGACTGGGAAAGGTAATGGGAAAGGTAATGGGAATGGGAACTGAACAGAAAAGAATAGAATAGAATAGAATAGAATAGAATAGAATAGAATAGAATAGAATAGAATAGAATAGAATAGAATAGAATACGGAATGGGAACGGGAACGGGAACGGGAACGGGAACGGGAATGACAATAGAAGAGAATAGAATAGAATAGAATAGAATAGAATAGGGAATGGCAAAGGTAATGGGAATGGGAACGGTAATGGGAAATGGAAAGGTAATAGGAATGGGAAGTGAACAGAATAGAATAGAATAGAATAGAATAGAATAGAATAGAATAGAATAGAATAGAATAGAATAGAATAGAATAGAATAGGGAATGGGAATGGGAACGGTAATGTGAAATGGAAAGGTAATCGGAATGGGAAGTGAATAGAATAGAATAGAATAGAATAGAATAGAATAGAATAGAATAGAATAGAATAGAATAGAATAGAATATGGAATGGCAAAGGTAATGGGAATGGGAAAGGTAATGGGAAAAGGAAAGGTAATGGGAATTGGAACTGAACAGAAAAGAATAGAATAGAATAGAATAGAATACGGAATGGGAATGGGAATGGGAACGGGAACGGGAATGACAATAGAATAGAATAGAATAGAATAGAATAGAATAGAATAGAATAGAATAGAATAGAATAGAATAGAAGAGAAGAGAATAGAAGAGAATAGAATAGAAGAGAATAGAGAAGAATAGAATAGAATAGAATATGGAATGGCAAAGGTAATGGGAATCGGAAAGGTAATGGGAAAAGGAAAGGTAATGGGAATGGGAACTGAACAGAATAGAATAGAATAGAATAGAATAGAATAGAATAGAATAGAATAGAATAGAATAGAATAGGGAATGGGAATGGGAACGGTAATGTGAAATGGAAAGGTAATCGGAATGGGAAGTGAATAGAATAGAATAGAATAGAATGGAATAGAATAGAATACGGAATGGGAACAGAATAGAATAGAGTAGAGTAGAACAGATAGAATAGAATAGAATAGAATAGAATAGAATAGAATAGAATAGAATAGAATAGAATAGAATAGAATATGGAATGGCAAAGGTAATGGGAATGGGAAAGGTAATGGGAAAAGGAAAGGTAATGGGAATTGGAACTGAACAGAATAGAATAGAATAGAATAGAATAGAATAGAATAGAATAGAATAGAATAGAATACGGAATGGGAACGGGAACGGGAACGGGAATGACAATAGAATAGAATAGAATAGAATAGAATAGAATGGAATGGAATGGAATGGAATGGAATGGAATGGAATGGAATAGAATAGAATAGAATAGAATAGAATAGAATAGAATAGAATAGAATAGAATAGAATAGAATAGAATAGAATAGAATAGAATATGGAATGGCAAAGGTAATGGGAATGGGAAAGGTAATGGGACAAGGAAAAGTAATGGGAATGGGTACAGAACAGAATAGAATAGAATAGAATAGAATAGAATAGAATAGAATAGAATAGAATAGGGAATGGGAATGGGAATGGGAATGGGAAAGGGAAAGGGAATAGAATAGAATAGATAATAGAATAGAATAGAATAGAATAGAATAGAATAGAATTGAATTGAATTGAATTGAATTGAATTGAATTGAATTGAATAGAATAGGGAATGGCCAAGGTAATGGAAATGGGAACGGTAATGTGAAATGGAAAGGTAATCGGAATGGGAAGTGAATAGAATAGAATAGAATAGAATGGAATAGAATAGAATACGGAATGGGAACAGAATAGAATAGAGTAGAGTAGAACAGATAGAATAGAATAGAATAGAATAGAATAGAATAGAATAGAATAGAATAGAATAGAATAGAATAGAATATGGAATGGCAAAGGTAATGGGAATGGGAAAGGTAATGGGAAAAGGAAAGGTAATGGGAATTGGAACTGAACAGAAAAGAATAGAATAGAATAGAATAGAATACGGAATGGGAATGGGAATGGGAACGGGAACGGGAATGACAATAGAATAGAATAGAATAGAATAGAATAGAATAGAATAGAAGAGAAGAGAATAGAATAGAAGAGAATAGAGAAGAATAGAATAGAATAGAATATGGAATGGCAAAGGTAATGGGAATCGGAAAGGTAATGGGAAAAGGAAAGGTAATGGGAATGGGAACTGAACAGAATAGAATAGAATAGAATAGAATAGAACAGAATAGAATAGAATAGAATAGAATAGAATAGAATAGGGAATGGGAATGGGAAAGGGAATAGAATAGAATAGAATAGAATAGAATAGAATAGAATAGAATAGAATAGAATAGGGAATGGGAATGGGAAAGGTAATGGGAAAGGGAAAGGTAATGGGAATGGGAACTGAACAGAAAAGAATAGAATAGAATAGAATAGAATAGAATAGAATAGAATAGAATAGAATAGAATAGAATAGAATAGAATAGAATAGAATAGAATAGAATACGGAATGGGAACGGGAACGGGAACGGGAACGGGAATGACAATAGAATAGAATAGAATAGAATAGAATAGAATAGAATAGAATAGGGAATGGCAAAGGTAATGGGAATGGGAACGGTAATGGGAAATGGAAAGGTAATAGGAATGGGAAGTGAACAGAATAGAATAGAATAGAATAGAATAGAATAGAATAGAATAGAATAGAATAGAATAGAATAGAATAGAATAGAATAGAATAGAATAGAATAGAATAGAATAGGGAATGGGAATGGGAACGGTAATGTGAAATGGAAAGGTAATCGGAATGGGAAGTGAATAGAATAGAATAGAATAGAATAGAATAGAATAGAATAGAATAGAATAGAATAGAATAGAATAGAATAGAATAGAATATGGAATGGCAAAGGTAATGGGAATGGGAAAGGTAATGGGAAAAGGAAAGGTAATGGGAATTGGAACTGAACAGAAAAGAATAGAATAGAATAGAATAGAATAGAATACGGAATGGGAATGGGAATGGGAACGGGAACGGGAATGACAATAGAGTAGAATAGAATAGAATAGAATAGAATAGAATAGAATAGAAGAGAATATAGAAGAATAGAATAGAATAGAATATGGAATGGCAAAGGTAATGGGAATCGGAAAGGTAATGGGAAAAGGAAAGGTAATGGGAATGGGAACTGAACAGAATAGAATAGAATAGAATAGAATAGAATAGAATAGAATAGAATAGAATAGAATAGAATAGAATAGAATAGGGAATGGGAATGGGAATGGGAATGGGAAAGGGAAAGGTAATCGGAATGGGAAGTGAATAGAATAGAATAGAATAGAATGGAATAGAATAGAATACGGAATGGGAACAGAATAGAATAGAGTAGAGTAGAACAGATAGAATAGAATAGAATAGAATAGAATAGAATAGAATAGAATAGAATAGAATAGAATATGGAATGGCAAAGGTAATGGGAATGGGAAAGGTAATGGGAAAAGGAAAGGTAATGGGAATTGGAACTGAACAGAAAAGAATAGAATAGAATAGAATAGAATAGAATAGAATAGAATAGAATAGAATAGAATAGAATAGAATAGAATAGAATAGAATACGGAATGGGAACGGGAACGGGAACGGGAATGACAATAGAATAGAATAGAATAGAATAGAATAGAATAGAATGGAATGGAATGGAATGGAATGGAATGGAATGGAATAGAATAGAATAGAATAGAATAGAATAGAATAGAATAGAATAGAATAGAATAGAATAGAATAGAATAGAATAGAATAGAATAGAATAGAATAGAATAGAATAGAATAGAATAGAATAGAATATGGAATGGCAAAGGTAATGGGAATGGGAAAGGTAATGGGAAAAGGAAAAGTAATGGGAATGGGTACAGAACAGAATAGAATAGAATAGAATAGAATAGAATAGAATAGAATAGAATAGAATAGGGAATGGGAATGGGAATGGGAATGGGAAAGGGAAAGGGAATAGAATAGAATAGATAATAGAATAGAATAGAATAGAATAGAATAGAATTGAATTGAATTGAATTGAATTGAATTGAATTGAATTGAATTGAATAGAATAGGGAATGGCCAAGGTAATGGAAATGGGAACGGTAATGTGAAATGGAAAGGTAATCGGAATGGGAAGTGAATAGAATAGAATAGAATAGAATGGAATAGAATAGAATACGGAATGGGAACAGAATAGAATAGAGTAGAGTAGAACAGATAGAATAGAATAGAATAGAATAGAATAGAATAGAATAGAATAGAATAGAATAGAATAGAATAGAATATGGAATGGCAAAGGTAATGGGAATGGGAAAGGTAATGGGAAAAGGAAAGGTAATGGGAATTGGAACTGAACAGAAAAGAATAGAATAGAATAGAATAGAATACGGAATGGGAATGGGAATGGGAACGGGAACGGGAATGACAATAGAATAGAATAGAATAGAATAGAATAGAATAGAATAGAATAGAATAGAATAGAATAGAATAGAATAGAATACGGAATGGGAACGGGAACGGGAACGGGAATGACAATAGAATAGAATAGAATAGAATAGAATAGAATAGAATGGAATGGAATGGAATGGAATGGAATGGAATGGAATGGAATGGAATAGAATCGAATAGAATAGAATAGAATAGAATAGAATAGAATAGAATAGAATAGAATAGAATAGAATAGAATAGAATAGAATAGAATATGGAATGGCAAAGGTAATGGGAATGGGAAAGGTAATGGGAAAAGGAAAAGTAATGGGAATGGGTACAGAACAGAATAGAATAGAATAGAATAGAATAGAATAGAATAGAATAGAATAGAATAGAATAGAATAGAATAGGGAATGGGAATGGGAATGGGAATGGGAAAGGGAAAGGGAATAGAATAGAATAGATAATAGAATAGAATAGAATAGAATAGAATAGAATAGAATAGAATAGAATAGAATAGAATAGAATAGAATTGAATTGAATAGAATAGGGAATGGCCAAGGTAATGGAAATGGGAACGGTAATGGGAAATGGAAAGGTAATGGTAATGGGAAGGGAACAGAATAGAATAGAATAGAATAGAATAGAATAGAATAGAATAGAATAGAATAGAATAGAATAGAATAGAATAGAATAGGGAATGGGAACGGGAACGGGAATGACAATAGAATAGAATAGAATAGAATAGAATAGAATAGAATAGAATAGAATAGAATAGAATAGAATAGAATCGGGAATGGGAACGGGAACGGGAATGAAAATAGAATAGAATAGAATAGAATAGAATAGAATAGAATAGAATAGAATAGAATAGAATAGAATAGAATAGAATAGGGAATGGGAATGGGAAAGGGAATAGAATAGAATAGAATAGAATAGAATAGAATAGAATAGAATAGAATAGAATAGAATAGAATAGGGAATGGGAATGGGAACGGTAATGTGAAATGGAAAGGTAATCGGAATGGGAAGTGAATAGAATAGAATAGAATAGAATAGAATAGAATATGGAATGGCAAAGGTAATGGGAATGGGAAAGGTAATGGGAAAAGGAAAGGTAATGGGAATTGGAACTGAACAGAAAAGAATAGAATAGAATAGAATAGAATACGGAATGGGAATGGGAATGGGAACGGGAACGGGAATGACAATAGAATAGAATAGAATAGAATAGAATAGAATAGAATAGAATAGAATAGAATAGAATAGAATAGAATAGAATAGAAGAGAAGAGAAGAGAAGAGAAGAGAAGAGAATAGAGAAGAATAGAATAGAATAGAATATGGAATGGCAAAGGTAATGGGAATCGGAAAGGTAATGGGAAAAGGAAAGGTAATGGGAATGGGAACTGAACAGAATAGAATAGAATAGAATAGAATAGAATAGAATAGAATAGAATAGAATAGAATAGAATAGAATAGAAGAGAAGAGAATAGAAGAGAAGAGAATAGAGAAGAATAGAATAGAATAGAATATGGAATGGCAAAGGTAATGGGAATCGGAAAGGTAATGGGAAAAGGAAAGGTAATGGGAATGGGAATGGGAACTGAACAGAATAGAATAGAATAGAATAGAATAGAATAGAATAGAATAGAATAGAATAGAATAGAATAGAATAGGGAATGGGAATGGGAACGGTAATGTGAAATGGAAAGGTAATCGGAATGGGAAGTGAATAAAATAGAATAGAATAGAATAGAATAGAATAGAATAGAATAGAATAGAATAGAATAGAATAGAATAGAATAGAATAGAATAGAATAGAATATGGAATGGCAAAGGTAATGGGAATGGGAAAGGTAATGGGAAAAGGAAAAGTAATGGGAATGGGTACAGAACAGAATAGAATAGAATAGAATAGAATAGAATAGAATAGAATAGAATAGAATAGAATAGAATAGAATAGGGAATGGGAATGGGAATGGGAATGGGAAAGGGAAAGGGAATAGAATAGAATAGATAATAGAATAGAATAGAATAGAATAGAATAGAATAGAATAGAATAGAATAGAATAGAATAGAATAGAATAGAATAGAATAGAATAGAATTGAATAGAATAGGGAATGGCCAAGGTAATGGAAATGGGAACGGTAATGGGAAATGGAAAGGTAATGGTAATGGGAAGGGAACAGAAAAGAATAGAATAGAATAGAATAGAATAGAATAGAATAGAATAGAATAGAATAGGGAATGGGAACGGGAACGGGAATGACAATAGAATAGAATAGAATAGAATAGAATAGAATAGAATAGAATAGAACAGAATAGAATAGAATAGAATCGGGAATGGGAACGGGAACGGGAATGAGAATAGAATAGAATAGAATAGAATAGAATAGAATAGAATAGAATAGAATAGAATAGGGAATGGGAATGGGAAAGGGAATAGAATAGAATAGAATAGAATAGAATAGAATAGAATAGAATAGAATAGAATAGAATAGAATAGAATAGGGAATGGGAATGGGAACGGTAATGTGAAATGGAAAGGTAATCGGAATGGGAAGTGAATAGAATAGAATAGAATAGAATAGAATAGAATAGAATAGAATAGAATAGAATAGAATAGAATAGAATATGGAATGGCAAAGGTAATGGGAATGGGAAAGGTAATGGGAAAAGGAAAGGTAATGGGAATTGGAACTGAACAGAAAAGAATAGAATAGAATAGAATAGAATACGGAATGGGAATGGGAATGGGAACGGGAACGGGAATGACAATAGAATAGAATAGAATAGAATAGAATAGAATAGAATAGAATAGAAGAGAATAGAAGAGAAGAGAAGAGAAGAGAATAGAGAAGAATAGAATAGAATAGAATATGGAATGGCAAAGGTAATGGGAATCGGAAAGGTAATGGGAAAAGGAAAGGTAATGGGAATGGGAACTGAACAGAATAGAATAGAATAGAATAGAATAGAATAGAATAGAATAGAATAGAATAGAATAGGGAATGGGAATGGGAATGGGAAAGGGAATAGAATAGAATAGAATAGAATAGAATAGAATAGAATAGAATAGAATAGAATAGAATAGAATAGAATAGGGAATGGGAATGGGAAAGGTAATGGGAAAGGGAAAGGTAATGGGAATGGGAACTGAACAGAAAAGAAAAGAATAGAATAGAATAGAATAGAATAGAATAGAATAGAATAGAATAGAATAGAATAGAATAGAATAGAATAGAATAGAATAGAATAGAATAGAATAGAATAGAATACGGAATGGGAACGGGAACGGGAACGGGAACGGGAACGGGAATGACAATAGAAGAGAATAGAATAGAATAGAATAGAATAGAATAGGGAATGGCAAAGGTAATGGGAATGGGAACGGTAATGGGAAATGGAAAGGTAATAGGAATGGGAAGTGAACAGAATAGAATAGAATAGAATAGAATAGAATAGAATAGAATAGAATAGAATAGAATAGAATAGAATAGAATAGAATAGAATAGAATAGAATAGAATAGAATAGGGAATGGGAATGGGAACGGTAATGTGAAATGGAAAGGTAATCGGAATGGGAAGTGAATAGAATAGAATAGAATAGAATAGAATAGAATAGAATAGAATAGAATA
>NW_027256885.1:97813628-97838628 GCF_029215685.1 Pituophis catenifer annectens
GAATGGGAAAGGGAAAGGGAATGGGAATGGGAAGGGGAATGGGAATGGGAATGGGAATAGAATAGAATAGAATAGAAGAGAATAGAATAGAATAGAATAGAATAGAATAGAATAGAATAGGGAATGGACAAGGTAATGGGAATGGGAACGGTAATGGGAAATGGAAAGGTAATGGGAATGGGAAGTGAACAGAATAGAATAGAATAGAATAGAATAGAATAGAATAGAATAGAATAGAATAGAATAGAATAGAATAGAATAGAATAGAATATGGAATGACAAAGGTAATGGGAATGGGAAAGGTAATGGGAAAAGGCAAGGTAATGGGAATGGGAACTGAACAGAATAGAATAGAATAGAATAGAATAGAATAGAATAGAATAGAATAGAATAGAATAGAATAGAATAGAATAGAATAGAATAGAATAGAATAGAATAGAATAGAATAGAATAGAATAGGGAATGGCAAAGGTAATGGGAATGGGAAAGGTAATGGGAATGGGAACTGAACAGAATAGAATAGAATAGAATAGGGAATGGGAATGGGAATGGGAATGGGAAAGGGAAAGGGAATGGGAATGGGAATGGGAATAGAATAGAATAGAATAGAATAGAATAGAATAGAATAGAATAGGGAATGGCCAAGGTAATGGGAATGGGAACGGTAATGGGAAATGGAAAGGTAATGGGAATGGGAAGTGAACAGAATAGAATAGAATAGAATAGAATATGGAATGGGAATGGGAACGGGAACGGGAATGAGAATAGAATAGAATAGAATAGAATAGAATAGAATAGGGAATGGCAAAGGTAATGGGAATGGGAAAGGTAATGGGAAAAGGCAAGGTAATGGGAATGGGACCTGAACAAAATAGAATAGAATAGAATAGAATAGAATAGAATAGAATAGAATAGAATAGAATAGAATAGAATAGAATAGAATAGAATAGAATAGAATAGAATAGAATAGAATAGAATACGGAATGGGAACGGGAACGGGAATGACAATAGAATAGAATAGAATAGAATAGAATAGAATAGAATAGAATAGAATAGAATAGAATAGAATAGGATAGGGAATGGCCAAGGTAATGGGAATGGGAACGGTAATGGGAAATGGAAAGGTAATGGGAATGGGAAGTGAATAGAATAGAATAGAATAGAATAGAATAGAATAGAATAGAATAGAATAGAATAGAATAGAATAGAATAGAATAGAATAGAATATGGAATGACAAAGGTAATGGGAATGGGAAAGGTAATGGGAAAAGGCAAGGTAATGGGAATGGGAACTGAACAGAATAGAATAGAATAGAATAGAATAGAATAGAATAGAATAGAATAGAATAGAATAGAATAGAATAGAATAGAATAGAATAGAATAGAATAGAATAGAATAGAATAGAATAGAATAGAATAGAATAGGGAATGGCAAAGGTAATGGGAATGGGAAAGGTAATGGGAATGGGAACTGAACAGAATAGAATAGAATAGAATAGGGAATGGGAATGGGAAAGGGAATGGGAATGGGAAAGGGAAAGGGAATGGGAATGGGAATGGGAATAGAATAGAATAGAATAGAATAGAATAGAATAGAATAGGGAATGGCCAAGGTAATGGGAATGGGAACGGTAATGGGAAATGGAAAGGGAATGGGAATGGGAACTGAACAGAATAGAATAGAATAGAATAGAATAGAATAGAATAGAATAGAATAGAATAGAATAGAATAGAATACGGAATGGGAACGGGAACGGGAATGACAATAGAATAGAATAGAATAGAATGGAATAGAATAGAATAGAATAGAATAGAATAGAATAGAATAGAATAGAATAGAATAGAATAGAATAGAATAGGATAGGATAGGGAATGGCCAAGGTAATGGGAATGGGAACGGTAATGGGAAATGGAAAGGTAATGGGAATGGGAAGTGAACAGAATAGAATAGAATAGAATAGAATAGAATAGAATAGAATAGAATAGAATAGAATAGAATAGAATAGAATAGAATAGAATAGAATAGAATAGAATATGGAATGACAAAGGTAATGGGAATGGGAAAGGTAATGGGAAAAGGCAAGGTAATGGGAATGGGAACTGAACAGAATAGAATAGAATAGAATAGAATAGAATAGAATAGAATAGAATAGAATAGAATAGAATAGAATAGAATAGGGAATGGCAAAGGTAATGGGAATGGGAAAGGTAATGGGAATGGGAACTGAACAGAATAGAATAGAATAGAATAGGGAATGGGAATGGGAATGGGAAAGGGAATGGGAAAGGTAATGGGAAAAGGCAAGGTAATGGGAATGGGAACTGAACAGAATAGAATAGAATAGAATAGAATAGAATAGAATAGAATAGAATAGAATAGAATAGAATAGAAAAGAATAGAATAGAATAGAATACGGAATGGGAACGGGAACGGGAATGACAATAGAATAGAATAGAATAGAATAGAATAGAATAGAATAGAATAGAATAGAATAGAATAGAATAGAATAGAATAGGATAGGATAGGGAATGGCCAAGGTAATGGGAATGGGAAAGGTAATGGGAATGGGAACTGAACAGAATAGAATAGAATAGAATAGGGAATGGGAATGGGAAAGGGAATGGGAATGGGAAAGGGAAAGGGAATGGGAATGGGAATGGGAATGGGAATGGGAATAGAATAGAATAGAATAGAATAGAATAGAATAGGGAATGGCCAAGGTAATGGGAATGGGAACGGTAATGGGAAATAGAAAGGGAATGGGAAAGGGAATGGGAATGGGAAAGGGAAAGGGAATGGGAATGGGAATGGGAAAGGGAATAGAATAGAACAGAACAGAACAGAATAGAATAGAATAGAATAGAATAGAATAGAATAGAATAGAATAGAATAGAATAGAATAGAATATGGAATGGCAAAGGTAATGGGAATGGGAAAGATAATGGGAAAAGGAAAGGTAATGGGAATGGGAACTGAATAGAATAGAATAGAATAGAATAGAAAAGAATAGAATAGAATAGAATAGAATAGAATAGAATAGAATAGAATAGAATAGAATAGAATAGAATACGGAATGGGAACGGGAACGGGAACGGGAACGGGAATGACAATAGAATAGAATAGAATAGAATAGAATAGAATAGAATAGAATAGAATAGAATAGAATAGAATAGAATAGAATAGAGTAGAATAGAATACGGAATGGGAACGGGATCGGGAACGGGAATGACAATAGAATAGAATAGAATAGAGTAGAATAGAATAGAATAGAATAGAATAGAATAGAATAGAATAGAATAGAATAGAATAGAATAGAATAGAATAGAATAGGGAATGGCAAAGGTAATGGGAATGGGAAAGGTAATGGGAATGGGAACTGAACAGAATAGAATAGAATAGAATAGGGAATGGGAAAGGGAATGGGAATGGGAAAGGGAATGGGAATGGGAATGGGAATGGGAATGGGAATAGAATAGAATAGAATATGGAATGGCAAAGGTAATGGGAATGGGAAAGGTAATGGTAACAGGAAAGGTAATGGGAATGGGAACTGAACAGAATAGAATAGAATAGAATAGAATAGAATAGAATAGAATAGAATAGAATAGAATAGAATAGAATAGAATAGAATAGAATAGAATAGAATAGAATAGAATAGGGAATGGCAAAGGTAATGGGAATGGGAAAGGTAATGGGAATGGGAACTGAACAGAATAGAATAGAATAGAATAGAATAGAATAGAATAGAATAGAATAGAATAGAATAGAATAGAATAGAATAGAATAGAATAGGGAATGGCAAAGGTAATGGGAATGGGAAAGGTAATGGGAATGGGAACTGAACAGAATAGAATAGAATAGAATAGAATAGAATAGAATAGAATAGAATAGAATAGAATAGAATAGAATAGAATAGAATAGAATAGAATAGAATACGGAATTGGAACGGGATCAGGAACGGGAATGACAATAGAATAGAAGAATAGAATAGAATAGAATAGAATAGAATAGAATAGAATAGAATAGAATAGAATAGAATAGAATAGAATAGAATACGGAATGGGAACGGGAACGGGAATGACAATAGAATTTAATAGAATAGAATAGAATAGAATAGAATAGAATAGAATAGAATAGGGAATGGGAATGGGAATGGGAATGGGAATGGGAATGGGAAAGGGAATGGGAATGGGAAAGGGAATGGGAATGGGAATGGGAATAGAATAGAATAGAATAGAATAAGGAATGGGAATGGGAATGGGAATGGGAAAGGGAAAGGGAATGGGAATGGGAAAGGGAATGGGAATGGGAATAGAATAGAATAGAATAGAATAGAATAGAATAGAATAGAATAGAATAGAATACGGAATGGGAATGGGAACGGGAACGGGAATGACAATAGAATAGAATAGAATAGAATAGAATAGAATAGAATAGAATAGAATAGAATAGAATAGGGAATGGCAAAGGTAATGGGAATGGGAAAGGTAATGGGAATGGGAACTGAACAGAATAGAATAGAATAGAATAGGGAATGGGAATAGGAAAGGGAATGGGAATGGGAAAGGGAAAGGGAATGGGAATGGGAAGGGGAAGGGGAATGGGAATGGGAATAGAATAGAATAGAATAGAATATGGAATGGCAAAGGTAATGGGAATGGGAAAGGTAATGGTAACAGGAAAGGTAATGGGAATGGGAACTGAACAGAATAGAATAGAATAGAATAGAATAGAATAGAATAGAATAGAATAGAATAGAATAGAATAGAATAGAATAGAATAGAATAGAATAGAATAGGGAATGGCAAAGGTAATGGGAATGGGAAAGGTAATGGGAATGGGAACTGAACAGAATAGAATAGAATAGAATAGAATAGAATAGAATAGAATAGAATAGAATAGAATAGAATAGAATAGAATAGAATAGAATAGGGAATGGCAAAGGTAATGGGAATGGGAAAGGTAATGGGAATGGGAACTGAACAGAATAGAATAGAATAGAATAGAATAGAATAGAATAGAATAGAATAGAATAGAATAGAATAGAATAGAATACGGAATTGGAACGGGATCAGGAACGGGAATGACAATAGAATAGAAGAATAGAATAGAATAGAATAGAATAGAATAGAATAGAATAGAATAGAATAGAATAGAATAGAATAGAATAGAATAGAATACGGAATGGGAACGGGAACGGGAATGACAATAGAATTTAATAGAATAGAATAGAATAGAATAGAATAGAATAGAATAGAATAGAATAGAATAGGGAATGGGAATGGGAATGGGAATGGGAATGGGAATGGGAAAGGGAATGGGAATGGGAAAGGGAATGGGAATGGGAATGGGAATAGAATAGAATAGAATAGAATAAGGAATGGGAATGGGAATGGGAATGGGAAAGGGAAAGGGAATGGGAATGGGAAAGGGAATGGGAATGGGAATAGAATAGAATAGAATAGAATAGAATAGAATAGAATAGAATAGAATAGAATAGAATACGGAATGGGAATGGGAACGGGAACGGGAATGACAATAGAATAGAATAGAATAGAATAGAATAGAATAGAATAGAATAGAATAGAATAGAATAGAATAGAATAGAATAGAATAGGGAATGGCAAAGGTAATGGGAATGGGAAAGGTAATGGGAATGGGAACTGAACAGAATAGAATAGAATAGAATAGGGAATGGGAATAGGAAAGGGAATGGGAATGGGAAAGGGAAAGGGAATGGGAATGGGAAGGGGAAGGGGAATGGGAATGGGAATAGAATAGAATAGAATAGAATAGAATAGAATAGAATAGAATAGAATAGAATAGAATAGAATAGGGAATGGCCAAGGTAATGGGAATGGGAACGGTAATGGGAAATGGAAAGGTAATGGGAATGGGAAGTGAACAGAATAGAATAGAATAGAATAGAATAGAATAGAATAGAATAGAATAGAATAGAATAGAATAGAATAGAATAGAATATGGAATGACAAAGGTAATGGGAATGGGAAAGGTAATGGGAAAAGGCAAGGTAATGGGAATGGGAACTGAACAGAATAGAATAGAATAGAATAGAATAGAATAGAATAGAATAGAATAGAATAGAATAGAATAGAATAGAATAGAATAGGGAATGGCAAAGGTAATGGGAATGGGAAAGGTAATGGGAATGGGAACTGAACAGAATAGAATAGAATAGAATAGGGAATGGGAATGGGAATGGGAATGGGAAAGGGAATGGGAAAGGGAAAGGGAATGGGAATGGGAATGGGAATGGGAATGGGAATGGGAATAGAATAGAATAGAATAGAATAGAATAGAATAGAATAGGGAATGGCAAAGGTAATGGGAATGGGAAAGGTAATGGGAAAAGGCAAGGTAATGGGAATGGGAACTGAACAGAATAGAATAGAATAGAATAGAATAGAATAGAATAGAATACGGAATGGGAACGGGAATGACAATAGAATAGAATAGAATAGAATAGAATAGAATAGAATAGAATAGAATAGAATAGAATAGGGAATGGCCAAGGTAATGGGAATGGGAACGGTAATGGGAAAAGGCAAGGTAATGGGAATGGGAACTGAACAGAATAGAATAGAATAGAATAGCATAGAATAGAATAGAATAGAATAGAATAGAATAGAATAGAATAGAATAGAATAGAATAGGGAATGGCAAAGGTAATGGGAATGGGAAAGGTAATGGGAATGGGAACTGAACAGAATAGAATAGAATAGAATAGGGAATGGGAATGGGAATGGGAATGGGAAAGGGAAAGGGAATGGGAATGGGAACAGAACAGAATAGAATAGAATAGAACAGAATAGAATAGAATAGAATAGAGTAGAATAGAATACGGAATGGGAATGGGAACGGTAATGGGAAATGGAAAGGTAATGGGAATGGGAAGTGAACAGAATAGAATAGAATAGAATAGAATAGAATAGAATAGAATAGAATAGAATAGAATAGAATATGGAATGACAAAGGTAATGGGAATGGGAAAGGTAATGGGAAAAGGCAAGGTAATGGGAATGGGAACTGAACAGAATAGAATAGAATAGAATAGAATAGAATAGAATAGAATAGAATAGAATAGGGAATGGGAAAGGGGATGGGGATGGGAATGGGGATGGGGATGGGGATGGGAATGGGAATGGGAATGGGAATGGGAATGGGAATGGGAATAGAACAGAACAGAACAGAACAGAACAGAACAGAACAGAATAGAATGGAATAGAATAGGGAATGGCCAAGGAAATGGGAATGGGAACGGTAATGGGAAATGGAAAGTTAATGGTAATGGGAAGTGAACAGAATAGAATAGAATAGAATAGAATAGAATAGAATAGAATAGAATAGAATAGAATAGAATAGAATAGAATAGAATACGGAATGGGAACGGGAACGGGAATGACAGTAGAATAGAATAGAATAGAATAGAATAGAATAGAATAGAATAGAATAGAATAGAATAGAATAGAATAGAATAGAATAGAATAGAATAGAATAGAATAGGGAATGGCAAAGGTAATGGGAATGGGAAAGGTAATGGGAATGGGAACTGAACAGAATAGAATAGAATAGAATAGGGAATGGGAATGGGAAAGGGAATGGGAATGGGAAAGGGAAAGGGAATGGGAATGGGAATGGGAATGGGAATGGGAATGGGAATAGAATAGAATAGAATAGAATAGAATAGAATAGAATAGAATAGGGAATGGCCAAGGTAATGGGAATGGGAACGGTAATGGGAAATGGAAAGGTAATGGGAATGGGAAGTGAACAGAATAGAATAGAATAGAATAGACTAGAATAGAATACAATAGAATAGAATAGAATAGAATAGAATAGAATATGGAATGACAAAGGTAATGGGAATGGGAAAGGTAATGGGAAAAGGCAAGGTAATGGGAATGGGAACTGAACAGAATAGAATAGAATAGAATAGACTAGAATAGAATACAATAGAATAGAATAGAATAGAATAGAATAGAATATGGAATGACAAAGGTAATGGGAATGGGAAAGGTAATGGGAAAAGGCAAGGTAATGGGAATGGGAACTGAACAGAATAGAATAGAATAGAATAGAATAGAATAGAATAGAATAGGGAATGGGAAAGGGGATGGGGATGGGAATGGGGATGGGGATGGGGATGGGAATGGGAATGGGAATGGGAATGGGAATGGGAATAGAACAGAACAGAACAGAACAGAACAGAACAGAACAGAACAGAACAGAACAGAACAGAATAGAATAGGGAATGGCCAAGGAAATGGGAATGGGAACGGTAATGGGAAATGGAAAGTTAATGGTAATGGGAAGTGAACAGAATAGAATAGAATAGAATAGAATAGAATAGAATAGAATAGAATAGAATAGAATAGAATAGAATAGAATACGGAATGGGAATGGGAACGGGAATGACAATAGAATAGAATAGAATAGAATAGAATAGAATAGAATAGAATAGAATAGAATAGAATAGAATAGAATAGGGAATGGCCAAGGTAATGTGAATGGGAACGGTAATGGGAAATGGAAAGGTAATGGGAATGGGAAGTGAACAGAATTGAATAGAATAGAATAGAATAGAATAGAATAGAATAGAATAGAATAGAATAGAATAGGGAATGGCAAAGGTAATGGGAATGGGAAAGGTAATGGGAATGGGAACTGAACAGAATAGAATAGAATAGAATAGAATAGAATAGAATAGAATAGAATAGAATAGAATAGAATAGAATAGAATAGAATAGAATAGAATAGAACAGAACAGAACATAACAGAATAGAATAGAATAGAATAGAATAGAATAGAATAGGGAATGGGAATGGGAATGGGAAAGGGGATGGGGATGGGAAAGGTAATGGGAATGGGAACTGAACAGAATAGAATAGAATAGGGAATGGGAATGGGAAAGGGAATGGGAATGGGAATGGGAAAGGGAATGGGAATGGGAAAGGGAAAGGGAATGGGAATGGGAATGGGAATGGGAATAGAATAGAATAGAATAGAATAGAATAGAATAGAATAGAATAGAATAGGGAATGGCCAAGGTAATGGGAATGGGAACGGTAATGGGAAATGGAAAGGTAATGGGAATGGGAAGTGAACAGAATAGAATAGAATAGAATAGAACAGAACAGAACAGAACAGAATAGAATAGAATAGGGAATGGGAATGGGAATGGAAATGGGAAAGGAAATGGGAATGGGAAAGGGAATGGGAATGGGAATGGGAATAGAATAGAATAGAATAGAATAGAATAGAATAGAATAGAATAGAATAGAATAGGGAATGGGAAAGGTAATGGGAATGGGAAAGGTAATGGGAAAGGCAAGGGAACAGAATAGAATAGAATAGAATAGAATAGAATAGAATAGAATAGAATAGAATAGAATAGAATAGAATAGAATAGAATAGAATAGAATAGAATAGAATCGAATAGAATAGAACAGAACAGAACATAACAGAACAGAATAGAATAGAATAGAATAGAATAGAATAGGGAATGGGAATGGGAATGGGAAAGGGGATGGGGATGGGGATGGGGATGGGAATGGGAATAGAATAGAATAGAATAGAATAGAATAGAATAGAATAGAATAGAATAGAATAGAATAGAATAGAATAGAATAGAACAGAACAGAACAGAACAGAACGGAATAGAATAGAATACGGAATGGGAACGGGAACGGGATCGGGAATGACAATAGAATAGAATAGAATAGAATAGAATAGAATAGAATAGAATAGAATAGAATAGAATAGAAAATGGCAAAGGTAATGGGAATGGGAAAGGTAATGGGAAAAGGAAAGGTAATGGGAATGGGAACTGAACAGAATAGAATAGAATAGAATAGAATAGAATAGAATAGAATAGAATAGAATAGAATAGAATAGAATAGAATAGAATAGGATAGAATAGAATAGAATAGAATAGAATAGAATAGAATAGAATAGAATAGAATACGGAATGGGAACGGGAACGGGAATGACAATAGAATAGAATAGAATAGAATAGAATAGAATAGAATAGAATAGAATAGAATAGAGTAGAGTAGAATAGAATAGGGAATGGGAATGGGAATGGGAATGGGAAAGGGAAAAGAATAGAACAGAATAGATTAGAATAGAATAGAATAGAATAGAATAGAATAGAATAGAATAGAATAGAATAGAATAGAATAGAATAGAATAGAACAGGATAGGGAATGGCAAAGGTAATGGGAATGGGAAAGGTAATGGGAAAGGCAAGGGAACAGAATAGAATAGAATAGAATAGAATAGAATAGAATAGAATAGAATAGAATAGAATAGAATAGAACAGAACAGAACAGAACAGAACAGAACAGAACAGAATAGGGAATGGGAATGGGAATGGGAATGGGAAAGGGGATGGGGATGGGGATGGGGATGGGAATGGGAATGGGAATGGGAATAGAATAGAATAGAATAGAATAGAATAGAATAGAATAGAATAGAACAGAACAGAACAGAACAGAACAGAACAGAACAGAACGGAATAGAATAGAATACGGAATGGGAACGGGAACGGGAACGGGATCGGGAATGACAATAGAATAGAATAGAATAGAATAGAATAGAATAGAATAGAATAGAATAGAATAGAATAGAATAGAATAGAATAGAATAGAATAGAATAGAATATGGAATGGCAAAGATAATGGGAATGGGAAAGGTAATGGGAAAAGGAAAGGTAATGGGAATGGGAACTGAACAGAACAGAAGAGAACAGAACAAAACAGAACAGGGAATGGGAATGGGAATGGGAATGGGAATGGGAAAGGGGATGGGGATGGGGATGGGGATGGGGATGGGGATGGGGATGGGGATGGGGATGGGGATGGGGATGGGGATGGGAATGGGAATAGAATAGAACAGAACAGAACAGAACAGAACATAAAAGAATAGAATACGGAATGGGAATGGGAACGGGAACGGGAATGACAATAGAATAGAATAGAATAGAATAGAATAGAATAGAATAGAATAGAATAGAATAGAATAGAATAGAATAGGGAATGGGAATGGGAATGGGAAAGGGAAAGGGAAAGGGAATAGAATAGAATAGAATAGAATAGAATAGAATAGAATAGAATAGAATAGAATAGAATAGAATAGAATAGAATAGAATAGAATAGAATTGAATAGAACAGAACAGAACAGAACAGAACAGAACGGAATAGAATAGAATACGGAATGGGAACGGGAACGGGATCGGGAATGACAATAGAATAGAATAGAATAGAATAGAATAGAATAGAATAGAATAGAATAGAATAGAATAGAAAATGGCAATGGTAATGGGAATGGGAATGGTAATGGGAAAAGGAAAGGTAATGGGAATGGGAACTGAACAGAATAGAATAGAATAGAATAGAATAGAATAGAATAGAATAGAATAGAATAGAATAGAATAGAATAGAATACGGAATGGGAACGGGAACGGGAATGACAATAGAATAGAATAGAATAGAATAGAATAGAATAGAATAGAATAGAATAGAATAGAATAGAATAGAATAGAATAGAATAGAATAGAATAGAAAAGAATAGAATAGAATAGAATAGAATAGAGTAGAATAGAAAAGGGAATGGGAATGGGAATGGGAAAGGGAAAAGAATAGAACAGAATAGATTAGAATAGAATAGAATAGAATAGAGTAGAGTAGAGTAGAGTAGAGTAGAGTAGAGTAGAGTAGAGTAGAGTAGAGTAGAATAGAATAGAATAGAATAGAAAATGGCAAAGTTAATGGGAATGGGAAAGGTAATGGGAAAAGGAAAGGGAATAGAATAGAATAGAATAGAATAGAATAGAATAGAATAGAATAGAATAGAACAGAACAGAACAGAACAGAACAGAACAGAACAGAATAGAATAGAATAGAATAGGGAATGGGAATGGGAATGGGAATGGGAAAGGGGATTGGGATGGGGATGGGGATGGGGATGGGGATGGGGATGGGGATGGGGATGGGAATGGGAATAGAATAGAATAGAATAGAATAGAATAGAATAGAACAGAACAGAACAGAACAGAACAGAACAGAACAGAACAGAACGGAACAGAACGGAATAGAATAGAATAAGGAATGGGAACGGGAACGGGATCAGGAATGACAACAGAATAGAATAGAATAGAATAGAATAGAATAGAATAGAATAGAATAGAATAGAATAGAATAGAATAGAATAGAATAGAATAAAATAGAATAGAAAATGGCAAAGTTAATGGGAATGGGAAAGGTAATGGGAAAAGGAAAGGTAATGGGAATGGGAACTGAACAGAATAGAATAGAATAGAATAGGTTAGAATAGAATAGAATAGAATAGAATAGAATAGAATAGAATAGAATAGAATAGAATAGAATAGAATAGAATAGAATAGAATATGGAATGGCAAAGGTAATGGGAATGGGAACTGAACAGAACAGAACAGAACAGAACAGGGAATGGGAATCGGAATGGGAATGGGAATGGGAATGGGAATGGGAAAGGGAATAGAATAGAATAGAATAGAATAGAATAGAATAGAATAGAATAGAATAGAATAGAATAGGGAATGGGAATGGGAAAGGGGATGGGGATGGGGATGGGGATGGGGATGGGGATGGGGATGGGGATGGGGATGGGGATGGGGATGGGGATGGGGATGGGGATGGGGATGGGGATGGGAATTGAATAGAACAGAACAGAACAGAACAGAACAGAACAGAACGGAATAGAATAGAATACGGAATGGGAACGGGAACGGGATCGGGAATGACAATAGAATAGAATAGAATAGAATAGAATAGAATAGAATAGAATAGAATAGAATAGAATAGAATAGAAAATGGCAAAGGTAATGGGAATGGGAATGGTAATGGGAAAAGGAAAGGTAATGGGAATGGGAACTGAACAGAATAGAATAGAATAGAATAGAATAGAATAGAATAGAATAGAATAGAATAGAATAGAATAGAATAGAATAGAATAGAATAGAATAGAATAGGGAATGGGAATGGGAAAGGGGATGGGGATGGGGATGGGGATGGGGATGGGGATGGGGATGGGGATGGGCATGGGGATGGGAATGGGAATTGAATAGAACAGAACAGAACAGAACAGAACAGAACGGAATAGAATAGAATACGGAATGGGAACGGGAACGGGATCGGGAATGACAATAAAATAGAATAGAATAGAATAGAATAGAATAGAATAGAATAGAATAGAATAGAATAGAATAGAATAGAATAGAAAATGGCAAAGGTAATGGGAATGGGAATGGTAATGGGAAAAGGAAAGGTAATGGGAATGGGAACTGAACAGAACAGAATAGAATAGAATAGAATAGAATAGAATAGAATAGAATAGGATAGAATACGGAATGGGAACAGGAACGGGAATGACAATAGAATAGAATAGAATAGAATAGAATAGAATAGAATAGAATAGAATAGAATAGAATAGAATAGAGTAGAATAGAATAGGGAATGGGAATGGGAATGGGAAAGGGAAAAGAATAGAACAGAATAGATTAGAATAGAATAGAATAGAATAGAATAGAATAGAATAGAGTAGAGTAGAGTAGAGTAGAGTAGAATAGAATAGAATAGAATAGAATAGAATAGAATAGAATAGAATAGGGAATGGCAAAGGTAATGGGAATGGGAAAGGTAATGGGAAAGGCAAGGGAACAGAATAGAATAGAATAGAATAGAATAGAATAGAATAGAATAGAATAGAATAGAATAGAATAGAATAGAATAGAATAGAATAGAATAGAATAGAACAGAACAGAACAGAATAGAATAGAATAGAATAGAATAGGGAATGGGAATGGGAATGGGAATGGGAAAGGGGATGGGGATGGGGATGGGGATGGGGATGGGGATCGGGAATGACAACAGAATAGAATAGAATAGAATAGAATAGAATAGAATAGAATAGAATAGAAAATGGCAAAGTTAATGGGAATGGGAAAGGTAATGGGAAAAGGAAAGGTAATGGGAATGGGAACTGAACAGAATAGAATAGAATAGAATAGAATAGAATAGAATAGGTTAGAATAGAATAGAATAGAATAGAATAGAATAGAATAGAATAGAATAGAATAGAATAGAATAGAATAGGGAATGGCCAAGGTAATGGGAATGGGAACGGTAATGGGAAATGGAAAGGTAATGGGAATGGGAAGTGAATAGAATAGAATAGAATAGAATAGAATAGAATAGAATAGAATAGAATAGGGAATGGCAAAGGTAATGGGAATGGGAAAGGTAATGGGAATGGGAACTGAACAGAATAGAATAGAATAGAATAGAATAGAATAGAATAGAATAGAATAGAATAGAATAGAATAGAATAGAATAGAATAGAATACGGAATGGGAATAGAGTAGAGTAGAGTAGAGTAGAGTAGAATAGAATAGAATAGAATAGAATAGAATAGAATAGAATAGAATAGAATAGAATAGAATAGGGAATGGGAATGGGAAAGGGAATGGGAATGGGAAAGGGAAAGGGAATGGGAATGGGAATGGGAATGGGAATAGAATAGAATAGAATAGAATAGAATAGAATAGAATAGAATAGAATAGAATAGAATAGGGAATGGCCAAGGTAATGGGAATGGGAACGGTAATGGGAAATGGAAAGGTAATGGGAATGGGAAGTGAACAGAATAGAATAGAATAGAATAGAATAGAATAGAATAGAATAGAATAGAATAGAATAGAATAGAATAGAATAGGGAATGGCAAAGGTAATGGGAATGGGAAAGATAATGGGAATGGGAACTGAACAGAATAGAATAGAATAGAATAGAATAGAATAGAATAGAATAGAATAGAATAGAATAGAATAGAATAGAATAGAATAGAATAGAATAGAATAGAATAGGGAATGGCAAAGGTAATGGGAATGTGAAAGGTAATGGGAATGGGAACTGAACAGAATAGAATAGAATAGAATAGAATAGAATAGAATAGAATAGAATAGAATAGAATAGAATAGAATAGAATAGAATAGAATAGAATAGAATACGGAATGGGAACGGGATCGGGAACGGGAATGACAATAGAATAGAATAGACTAGACTAGACTAGACTAGACTAGACTAGAATAGAATAGAATAGAATAGAATAGAATAGAATAGAATAGAATAGAATAGGGAATGGCAAAGGTAATGGGAATGGGAAAGGTAATGGGAATGGGAACTGAACAGAATAGAATAGAATAGGGAATGGGAATGGGAAAGGGAATGGGAATGGGAATGGGAAAGGGAAAGGGAAAGGGAATGGGAATGGGAATGGGAATGGGAATAGAATAGAATAGAATATGGAATGGCAAAGGTAATAAGAATGGGAAAGGTAATGGTAACAGGAAAGGTAATGGGAATGGGAACTGAACAGAATAGAATAGAATAGAATAGAATAAAATAGAATAGAATAGAATAGAATAGAATAGAATAGAATAGAATAGAATAGAATAGAATAGAATAGGGAATGGCAAAGGTAATGGGAATGGGAAAGGTAATGGGAATGGGAACTGAACAGAATAGAATAGAATAGAATAGAATAGAATAGAATAGAATAGAATAGAATAGAATAGAATAGAATACGGAATTGGAACGGGATCGGGAACGGGAATGACAATAGAATTTAATAGAATAGAATAGAATAGAATAGAATAGAATAGAATAGAATAGGGAATGGCAAAGGTAATGGGAATGGGAAAGTTAATGGGAATGAGAAATGAACAGAATAGAATAGAATAGAATAGAATAGAATAGAATAGAATAGAATAGAATAGAATAGAATAGAATAGAATAGAATAGAATAGAATAGAATAGAATAGAATACGGAATTGGAACGGGATCGGGAACGGGAATGACAATAGAATAGAATAGAATAGAATAGAATAGAATAGAATAGAATAGAATAGAATAGAATAGAATACGGAATGGGAACGGGAACGGGAATGACAATAGAATTTAATAGAATAGAATAGAATAGAATAGAATAGAATAGAATAGAATAGGGAATGGGAAAGGTAATGGGAATGGGAAAGGTAATGGGAATGGGAACTGAACAGAATAGAATAGAATAGAATAGGGAATGGGAATGGGAAAGGGAATGGGAATGGGAAAGGTAATGGGAATGGGAACTGAAGAGAATAGAATAGAATAGGGAATGGGAATGGGAATGGGAATGGGAAAGGGAATGGAAATGGGAAAGGGAATGGGAATGGGAATAGAATAGAATAGAATAGAATAGAATAGAATAGAATAGAATAGAATACGGAATGGGAATGGGAATGGGAACGGGAATGACAATAGAATAGAATAGAATAGAATAGAATAGAATAGAATAGAATAGAATAGAATAGAATAGAATAGAATAGAATAGGGAATGGCAAAGGTAATGGGAATGGGAAAGGTAATGGGAATGGGAACTGAACAGAATAGAATAGAATAGAATAGAATAGAATAGAATAGAATAGAATAGAATAGAATAGAATAGAATAGAATAGAATAGAATACGGAATGGGAATAGAGTAGAGTAGAGTAGAGTAGAATAGAATAGAATAGAATAGAATAGAATAGAATAGAATAGAATAGGGAATGGGAATGGGAAAGGGAATGGGAATGGGAAAGGGAAAGGGAATGGGAATGGGAATGGGAATGGGAATAGAATAGAATAGAATAGAATAGAATAGAATAGAATAGGGAATGGCCAAGGTAATGGGAATGGGAACGGTAATGGGAAATGGAAAGGTAATGGGAATGGGAAGTGAACAGAATAGAATAGAATAGAATAGAATAGAATAGAATAGAATAGAATAGAATAGAATAGAATAGGGAATGGCAAAGGTAATGGGAATGGGAAAGGTAATGGGAATGGGAACTGAACAGAATAGAATAGAATAGAAAGAATAGAATAGAATAGAATAGAATAGAATAGAATAGAATAGAATAGAATAGAATAGAATAGAATAGAATAGAATAGAATAGAATAGGGAATGGCAAAGGTAATGGGAATGTGAAAGGTAATGGGAATGGGAACTGAACAGAATAGAATAGAATAGAATAGAATAGAATAGAATAGAATAGAATAGAATAGAATAGAATACGGAATGGGAACGGGATCGGGAACGGGAATGACAATAGAATAGAATAGAATAGACTAGACTAGACTAGACTAGACTAGACTAGACTAGACTAGACTAGACTAGACTAGACTAGAATAGAATAGAATAGAATAGAATAGAATAGAATAGAATAGGGAATGGCAAAGGTAATGGGAATGGGAAAGGTAATGGGAATGGGAACTGAACAGAATAGAATAGAATAGGGAATGGGAATGGGAAAGGGAATGGGAATGGGAATGGGAAAGGGAAAGGGAATGGGAATTGGAATGGGAATGGGAATAGAATAGAATAGAATATGGAATGGCAAAGGTAATAAGAATGGGAAAGGTAATGGTAACAGGAAAGGTAATGGGAATGGGAACTGAACAGAATAGAATAGAATAGAATAAAATAGAATAGAATAGAATAGAATAGAATAGAATAGAATAGAATAGAATAGAATAGAATAGAATAGAATAGAATAGAATAGAATAGGGAATGGCAAAGGTAATGGGAATGGGAAAGGTAATGGGAATGGGAACTGAATAGAATAGAATAGAATAGAATAGAATAGAATAGAATAGAATAGAATAGAATAGAATACGGAATTGGAACGGGATCGGGAACGGGAATGACAATAGAATAGAATAGAATAGAATAGAATAGAATAGAATAGAATAGAATAGAATAGAATAGAATAGAATAGAATACGGAATGGGAACGGGAACGGGAATGACAATAGAATTTAATAGAATAGAATAGAATAGAATAGAATAGAATAGAATAGAATAGGGAATGGCAAAGGTAATGGGAATGGGAAAGGTAATGGGAATGGGAACTGAAGAGAATAGAATAGAATAGGGAATGGGAATGGGAATGGGAATGGGAAAGGGAATGGAAATGGGAAAGGGAATGGGAATGGGAATAGAATAGAATAGAATAGAATAGAATAGAATAGAATAGAATAGAATAGAATAGAATAGAATAGAATAGAATAGAATACGGAATGGGAATGGGAACGGGAACGGGAATGACAATAGAATAGAATAGAATAGAATAGAATAGAATAGAATAGAATAGAATAGAATAGAATAGAATAGAATAGAATAGAATAGGGAATGGCAAAGGTAATGGGAATGGGAAAGGTAATGGGAATGGGAACTGAACAGAATAGAATAAAATAGAATAGGGAATGGGAATGGGAAAGGGAATGGGAATGGGAAAGGGAAAGGGAATGGGAATGGGAATGGGAATGGGAATAGAATAGAATAGAATAGAATAGAATAGAATAGAATAGAATAGGGAATGGCCAAGGTAATGGGAATGGGAACGGTAATGGGAAATGGAAAGGTAATGGGAATGGGAAGTGAACAGAATAGAATAGAATAGAATAGAATAGAATAGAATAGAATAGAATAGAATAGAATAGAATAGAATATGGAATGACAAAGGTAATGGGAATGGGAAAGGTAATGGGAAAAGGCAAGGTAATGGGAATGGGAACTGAACAGAATAGAATAGAATAGAATAGAATAGAATAGAATAGAATAGAATAGGGAATGGGAAAGGGGATGGGGATGGGAATGGGGATGGGGATGGGGATGGGAATGGGAATGGGAATGGGAATGGGAATGGGAATGGGAATGGGAATGGGAATAGAACAGAACAGAACAGAACAGAACAGAACAGAACAGAATAGAATAGAATAGAATAGGGAATGGCCAAGGAAATGGGAATGGGAACGGTAATGGGAAATGGAAAGTTAATGGTAATGGGAAGTGAACAGAATAGAATAGAATAGAATAGAATAGAATAGAATAGAATAGAATAGAATAGAATAGAATAGAATAGAATAGAATAGAATAGAATAGAATACGGAATGGGAACGGGAACGGGAATGACAATAGAACAGAACAGAATAGAATAGAATAGAATAGAATAGAATAGAATAGAATAGGGAATGGGAAAGGGGATGGGGATGGGAATGGGGATGGGGATGGGGATGGGAATGGGAATGGGAATGGGAATGGGAATAGAACAGAACAGAACAGAACAGAACAGAACAGAACAGAACAGAACAGAACAGAATAGAATAGAATAGAATAGGGAATGGCCAAGGAAATGGGAATGGGAACGGTAATGGGAAATGGAAAGTTAATGGTAATGGGAAGTGAACAGAATAGAATAGAATAGAATAGAATAGAATAGAATAGAATAGAATAGAATAGGGAATGGCCAAGGTAATGGGAATGGGAACGGTAATGGGAAATGGAAAGGTAATGGGAATGGGAAGTGAACAGAATAGAATAGAATAGAATAGAATAGAATAGAATAGAATAGAATAGAATAGAATAGAATAGAATAGAATAGAATAGAATATGGAATGACAAAGGTAATGGGAATGGGAAAGGTAATGGGAAAAGGCAAGGTAATGGGAATGGGAACTGAACAGAATAGAATAGAATAGAATAGAATAGAATAGAATAGAATAGAATAGAATAGAATAGAATAGAATAGAATAGAATAGAATAGAATAGAATAGAATAGAATAGAATAGAATAGGGAATGGCAAAGGTAATGGGAATGGGAAAGGTAATGGGAATGGGAACTGAACAGAATAGAATAGAATAGAATAGGGAATGGGAATGGGAAAGGGAATGGGAATGGGAAAGGGAAAGGGAATGGGAATGGGAATGGGAATGGGAATAGAATAGAATAGAATAGAATAGAATAGAATAGGGAATGGCCAAGGTAATGGGAATGGGAACGGTAATGGGAAATGGAAAGGTAATGGGAATGGGAAGTGAACAGAATAGAATAGAATAGAATAGAATAGAATAGAATAGAATAGAATAGAATAGAATAGAATAGAATAGAATAGAATAGAATAGAAAAGAATAGAATAGAATATGGAATGGCAAAGGTAATGGGAATGGGAAAGGTAATGGGAAAAGGAAAGGTAATGGGAATGGGAACTGAATAGAATAGAATAGAATAGAATAGAATAGAATAGAATAGAATAGAATAGAATAGAATAGAATAGAATACGGAATGGGAACGGGAACGGGAAGGGGAAGGGGAACGGGAATGACAATAGAATAGAATAGAATAGAATAGAATAGAATAGAATAGAATAGAATAGAATAGAATAGAATAGAATACGGAATGGGAACGGGAACGGGAATGACAATAGAATAGAATAGAATAGAATAGAATAGAATAGAATAGAATAGAATAGAATAGAATAGAATAGAATAGAATAGAATAGAATAGAATAGAATAGAATAGGGAATGGCAAGGTAATGGGAATGGGAAAGGTAATGGGAATGGGAACTGAAGAGAATAGAATAGAATAGGGAATGGGAATGGGAATGGGAAAGGGAATGGGAATGGGAAAGGGAATGGGAATGGGAATGGGAATAGAATAGAATAGAATAGAATAGAATAGAATAGAATAGAATAGAATAGAATAGAATAGAATAGAATAGAATAGAATAGGGAATGGCAAAGGTAATGGGAATGGGAAAGGTAATGGGAATGGGAACTGAACAGAATAGAATAGAATAGAATAGGGAATGGGAATGGGAAAGGGAATGGGAATGGGAAAGGGAAAGGGAATGGGAATGGGAATGGGAATGGGAATAGAATAGAATAGAATAGAATAGAATAGAATAGAATAGAATAGAATAGGGAATGGGAAAGGTAATGGGAATGGGAAAGGTAATGGGAAAGGCAAGGGAACAGAATAGAATAGAATAGAATAGAATAGAATAGAATAGAATAGAATAGAATAGAATAGAATAGAATAGAATAGAATAGAATAGAACAGAACAGAACAGAACAGAATAGAATAGAATAGAATAGAATAGAATAGAATAGGGAATGGAAATGGGAATGGGAAAGGGGATGGGGATTGGGATGGGGATGGGGATGGGAATGGGAATAGAATAGAATAGAATAGAATAGAATAGAATAGAATAGAATAGAATAGAATAGAATAGAACAGAACAGAACAGAACAGAACAGAACAGAACAGAACAGAACGGAATAGAATAGAATACGGAATGGGAACGGGAACGGGATCGGGAATGACAATAGAATAGAATAGAATAGAATAGAATAGAATAGAATAGAATAGAATAGAATAGAATAGAATAGGTTAGAATAGAATAGAATAGAATAGAATAGAATAGAATAGAATAGAATAGAATACGGAATGGGAACGGGAACGGGAATGACAATAGAATAGAATAGAATAGAATAGAATAGAATAGAATAGAATAGAATAGAATAGAATAGAATAGAATAGAGTAGAATAGAATAGGGAATGGGAATGGGAATGGGAATGGGAAAGGGAAAGGGAAAGGTAATGGGAAAGGCAAGGGAACAGAATAGAATAGAATAGAATAGAATAGAATAGAATAGAATAGAATAGAATAGAATAGAATAGAATAGAATAGAATAGAATAGAATAGAATAGAACAGAATAGGGAATGGCAAAGGTAATGGGAATGGGAAAGGTAATGGGAAAGGCAAGGGAACAGAATAGAATAGAATAGAACAGAATAGAATAGAATAGAATAGAATAGAATAGAATAGAATAGAATAGAATAGAATAGAGTAGAGTAGAGTAGAGTAGAGTAGAGTAGAGTAGAGTAGAGTAGAGTAGAATAGAATAGAATAGAATAGAATAGAATAGAATAGAATAGAATAGAATAGAATAGAATAGAATAGGGAATGGCAAAGGTAATGGGAATGGGAAAGGTAATGGGAAAGGCAAGGGAACAGAATAGAATAGAATAGAATAGAATAGAATAGAATAGAATAGAATAGAATAGAATAGAATAGAATAGAATAGAATAGAATAGAATAGAATAGAACAGAACAGAACAGAACAGAACAGAATAGAATAGAATAGAATAGAATAGGGAATGGGAATGGGAATGGGAATGGGAATGGGAAAGGGGATGGGGATGGGGATGGGGATGGGGATCGGGAATGACAACAGAATAGAATAGAATAGAATAGAATAGAATAGAATAGAATAGAATAGAATAGAATAGAATAGAATAGAATAGAATAGAATAGAAAATGGCAAAGTTAATGGGAATGGGAAAGGTAATGGGAAAAGGAAAGGTAATGGGAATGGGAACTGAACAGAATAGAATAGAATAGAATAGAATAGGATAGGATAGGATAGAATAGAATAGAATAGAATAGAATAGAATAGAATAGAATAGAATAGAATAGAATAGAATAGAATAGAATAGAATAGAATAGAATAGAATAGTATATGGAATGGCAAAGGTAATGGGAATGGGAAAGGTAATGGGAAAAGGAAAGGTAATGGGAATGGGAACTGAACAGAACAGAACAGAACAGAACAGAACAGGGAATGGGAATGGGAATGGGAATGGGAATGGGAATGGGAAAGGGAATATAATAGAATAGAATAGAATAGAATAGAATAGAATAGAATAGAATAGAATAGAATAGAATAGGGAATGGGAATGGGAAAGGGGATGGGGATGGGGATGGGGATGGGGATGGGGATGGGGATGGGGATGGGGATGGGGATGGGGATGGGGATGGGAATGGGAATGGGAATAGAACAGAATAGAACAGAACAGAACAGAACAGAACAGAATAGAATAGAATACGGAATGGGAATGAGAACGGGAACGGGAATGGGAAAGGGAAAGGGAATAGAATAGAATAGAATAGAATAGAATAGAATAGAATAGAATAGAATAGAATAGAATAGAATAGAATACGGAATGGGAACGGGAACGGGAATGACAATAGAATAGAATAGAATAGAATAGAATAGAATAGAATAGAATAGAATAGAATAGAGTAGAATAGAATAGGGAATGGGAATGGGAATGGGAAAGGGAAAAGAATAGAATAGAATAGAATAGAATAGAATAGAATAGAATAGAATAGAATAGAATAGAATAGAATAGGGAATGGCAAAGGTAATGGGAATGGGAAAGGTAATGGGAAAGGCAAGGGAACAGAATAGAATAGAATAGAATAGAATAGAATAGAATAGAATAGAATAGAATAGAATAGAATAGAATAGAATACAATAGAATAGAATAGAATAGAATAGAATAGAATAGAATAGAATAGAGTAGAATAGAATAGGGAATGGGAATGGGAATGGGAAAGGGAAAAGAATAGAATAGAATAGAATAGAATAGAATAGAATAGAATAGAATAGAATAGAATAGAATAGAATAGAATAGAATAGGGAATGGCAAAGGTAATGGGAATGGGAAAGGTAATGGGAAAGGCAAGGGAACAGAATAGAATAGAATAGAATAGAATAGAATAGAATAGAATAGAACAGAACAGAACAGAACAGAACAGAACAGAACAGAACAGAACAGAACAGAATAGAATAGAATAGGGAATGGGAATGGGAATGGCAAAGGGAATGGCAAAGGTAATGGGAATGGGAAAGGTAATGGGAATGGGAACTGAACAGAACAGAATAGAATAGAATAGAATAGAATAGAATAGAATAGAATAGAATAGAATAGAATAGAATAGAATAGAATAGAATAGAATAGAATATGGAATGGCAAAGGTAATGGGAATGGGAAAGGTAATGGGAAAAGGAAAGGTAATAGGAATGGGAACTGAACAGAATAGAATAGAATAGAATAGAATAGAATAGAATAGAATAGAATAGAATAGAATAGAATAGAATAGAATAGAATAGAATAGAATAGAAGAATAGGAAAGTGAAAGGTAATGGGGACACCTTGGTAATAGGAATGGGAATGGGAATAGAATGGAATGGAATGGAATGGAATGGAATGGAATGGAATGGAATGGAATGGAATGGAATTAGAATACAATACAATACAATACAATACAACACAACACAACACAACACAACACAACACAACACAACACAATGCAATACTATACTATACAATAGGGAATGGGAATAGAATAGGATAGGGAATGGGAATAGGATAGGAGAGGATAGGATAGGATAGGATAGGATAGGATAGGATAGGATAGGATCGGCAATGGGAATCGGAATGGGAATGGGAATGGGAATGGGAATGGGAATAGAACAGAACAGAAGAGAACAGAATAGAATAGAAGAGAATAGAATAGAATAGAATAGAATAGAAGAATAGAAAAGTGAAAGGTAATGGGAACACCTTGGGAATGGGAATGGGAATAGAATAGAATAGAATAGAATAGAATAGAATAGAATAGAATAGAATAGAATAGAATAGAATAGAATAGAATAGAATAGAATAGAATAGAAGAATAGGAAAGTGAAAGGTAATGGGAACACCTTGGTAATAGGAATGGGAATGGGAATAGAATAGAATGGAATGGAATGGAATGGGATGGGATGGGATGGAATGGAATGGAATGGAATGGAATGGAATGGAATGGAATGGAATAGGGAATGGAAATGGGAATAGAATAGAATAGAATAGAATAGAATAGAATAGAATAGAATAGAATAGAATAGAATAGAATAGAAGAATAGGAAAGTGAAAGGTAATGGGAACACCTTGGTAATAGGAATGGGAATGGGAATAGAATAGAATAGAATAGAATGGAATGGAATGGAATGGAATGGAATGGGATGGAATGGAATGGAATGGAATGGAATGGAATGGAATAGGGAATAGAATAGAATAGAATAGAATAGAATAGAATAGAATAGAATAGAATAGAATAGAATAGAATAGGAAATGGGAATAGAATAGGATAGGGAATGGGAATGGGAATGGGAATGGGGATAGGATAGGATAGGATAGGATAGGATAGGATAGGATAGGATAGGATAGGATATGGTAGGATAGGATAG
>NW_027256885.1:97843628-97866128 GCF_029215685.1 Pituophis catenifer annectens
GATAGGATAGGCAATGGGAATCGGAATGGGAATGGGAATGGGAATAGAACAGAACAGAACAGAACAGAACAGAACAGAACAGAACAGAACAGAATAGAATAGAATAGAATAGAATAGAATAGAAGAATAGGAAAGTGAAAGGTAATGGGAACACCTTGGTAATAGGAATGGGAATGGGAATAGAATAGAATAGAATGGAATGGAATGGGATGGGATGGAATGGAATGGAATGGAATGGAATGGAATAGGGAATGGGAATGGGAATGGGAATGGGAATAGAATAGAATAGAATAGAATAGAATAGAATAGAATAGAATAGAATAGAATAGAATAGAATAGAATAGAATAGAATAGAATAGGGAATGGGAATGGGAATAGAATAGAATAGAATAGAATAGAATAGAATAGAATACAATACAATACAATACAATACAATACAATACAACACAACACAACACAACACAACACAACACAACACAACACAACACAACACAACACAATACAATACTATACTATACAATAGGGAATGGGAATAGAATAGGATAGGGAATGGGAAGGGGAATAGGATAGGATAGGATAGGATAGGATGGAATAGGATAGGATAGGCAATGGGAATTGGAATGGGAATGGGAATGGGAATAGAAGAGAAGAGAAGAGAAGAGAAGAGAAGAGAAGAGAAGAGAAGAGAAGAGAAGAGAAGAGAAGAGAAGAGAAGAATAGGAAAGTGAAAGGTAATGGGAACACCTTGGGAATGGGAATGGGAATGGGAATAGAATAGAATAGAATAGAATAGAATAGAATAGAATAGAATAGAATAGAATAGAATAGAATAGAATAGAAGAATAGGAAAGTGAAAGGTAATGGGAACACCTTGGTAATAGGAATGGGAATGGGAATAGAATAGAATAGAATGGAATCGAATGGAATGGAATGGAATGGGATGGGATGGAATGGAATGGAATAGGGAATGGGAATGGGAATGGGAATAGAATAGAATAGAATAGAATAGAATAGAATAGAATAGAATAGAATAGAATAGAATAGAATAGAATAGAATAGAATAGAATAGAATAGGGAATGGGAACGGGAATAGAATAGAATAGAATAGAATAGAATAGAATAGAATAGAATAGAATACAACACAACACAACACAACACAACACAACACAACACAACACAACACAACACAACACAACACAACACAACACAACACAATACAATACTATACTATACAATAGGGAATGGGAATAGAATAGGATAGGGAATGGGAATGGGAATGGGAATGGGAATGGGAATAGGATAGGATAGGATAGGATAGGATAGGATAGGATAGGATAGGATAGGATAGGATAGGCAATGGGAATCGGAATGGGAATGGGAATGGGAATGGGAATGGGAATGGGAATGGGAATAGAACAGAAGAGAACAGAACAGAACAGAACAGAACAGAATAGAATAGAATAGAATAGAATAGAATAGAATAGAATAGAATAGAATAGAATAGAATAGAATAGAATAGAATAGAATAGAATAGAAGAATAGGAAAGTGAAAGGTAATGGGAACACCTTGGGAATGGGAATGGGAATAGAATAGAATAGAATAGAATAGAATAGAATAGAATAGAATAGAATAGAAGAATAGGAAAGTGAAAGGTAATGGGAACACCTTGGTAATAGGAATGGGAATGGGAATAGATTAGAATAGAATGGAATCGAATGGAATGGAATGGAATGGGATGGAATGGAATGGAATGGAATGGAATGGAATGGAATGGAATGGAATAGGGAATGGGAATGGGAATAGAATAGAATAGAATAGAATAGAATAGAATAGAATAGAATACAATAGAATACAATAGAATACAATAGAATACAATAGAATACAATAGAATACAATAGGAAATGGGAATAGAATAGGATAGGGAATGGGAATGGGAATGGGGATAGGATAGGATAGGATAGGATAGGATAGGATAGGATAGGATAGGATAGGATAGGATAGGATAGGATAGGATATGGTAGGATAGGATAGGCAATGGGAATCGGAATGGGAATGGGAATGGGAATAGAACAGAACAGAACAGAACAGAACAGAACAGAACAGAATAGAATAGAATAGAATAGAATAGAATAGAATAGAATAGAAGAATAGGAAAGTGAAAGGTAATGGGAACACCTTGGTAATAGGAATGGGAATGGGAATAGAATAGAATAGAATGGAATGGAATGGAATGGAATGGGATGGGATGGAATGGAATGGAATGGAATGGAATGGAATGGAATGGAATGGAATGGAATGGAATAGGGAATGGGAATGGGAATGGGAATAGAATAGAATAGAATAGAATAGAATAGAATAGAATAGGGAATGGGAATGGGAATGGGAATAGAATAGAATAGAATAGAATAGAATAGAATAGAATAAGGAATGGGAATAGAATAGAATAGAATAGAATAGAATAGAATAGAATAGAATAGAATAGAATAGAATAGAATAGAATAGAATAGAATAGAATAGAAGAATAGGAAAGTGAAAGGTAATGGGAACACCTTGGTAATACGAATGGGAATGGGAATAGAATAGAATGGAATGGAATGGGATGGAATGGAATGGAATGGAATGGAATGGAATGGAATGGAATGGAATGGGAATGGGAATGGGAATAGAATAGAATAGAATAGAATAGAATAGAATAGAATAGAATAGAATAGAATAGAATAGAATAGAATAGAATAGAATACAATAGAATAGAATAGGAAATGGGAATAGAATAGGATAGGGAATGGGAATGGGAATGGGGATAGGATAGGATAGGATAGGATAGGATAGGATAGGATAGGATAGGATAGGATAGGATAGGATAGGATAGGATAGGATAGGCAATGGGAATCGGAATGGGAATGGGAATGGGAATGGGAATAGAACAGAACAGAACAGAACAGAACAGAACAGAACAGAACAGAACAGAATAGAATAGAATAGAATAGAATAGAATAGAATAGAATAGAATAGAAGAATAGGAAAGTGAAAGGTAATGGGAACACCTTGGTAATAGGAATGGGAATGGGAATAGAATAGAATGGAATGGAATGGAATGGAATGGAATGGAATGGAATGGAATGGAATGGAATGGAATGGAATGGAATGGAATAGAGAATGGGAATGGGAATAGAATAGAATAGAATAGAATAGAATAGAATAGAATAGAATAGAATAGAATAGAATAGAATAGGGAATGGGAATGGGAATAGAATAGAATAGAATAGAATAGAATAAGGAATGGGAATAGAATAGAATAGAATAGAATAGAATAGAATAGAATAGAATAGAATAGAATAGGGAATGGGAATAGAATAGAATAGAATAGAATAGAATAGAATAGAATAGAATAGAATAGAATAGAATAGAATAGAATAGGATAGGATAGGATAGGATAGGGAATGGGAATGGGAATGGGAATGGGAATGGGAATGGGAATGGGAATGGGAATAGAACAGAACAGAACAGAACAGAACAGAACAGAACAGAATAGAATAGAATAGAATAGAATAGAATAGAAGAATAGGAAAGTGAAAGGTAATGGGAACACCTTGGTAATAGGAATGGGAATGGGAATAGAATAGAATAGAATAGAATAGAATAGAATAGAATAGAATAGAATAGAATAGAATAGAATGGAATGGAATGGGATGGGATGGGATGGAATGGAATGGAATGGAATGGAATGGAATAGGGAATGGGAATGGGAATGGGAGTGGGAATAGAATAGAATAGAATAGAATAGAATAGAATAGAATAGAATAGAATAGAATAGAATAGAATAGGGAATGGGAATAGAATAGAATAGAATAGAATAGAATAGAATAGAATAGAATAGAATAGAATAGAATAGAATAGAATAGAATAGGGAATGGGAACGGGAATAGAATAGAATAGAATAGAATACAATACAATACAATACAATACAATACAATACAATACAATACAACACAACACAATACAACACAACACAACACAACACAACACAATACAATACTATACTATACAATAGGGAATGGGAATAGAATAGGATAGGGAATGGGAATGGGAATAGGATAGGATAGGATAGGATAGGATAGGATAGGATAGGATAGGATAGGATAGGATAGGGAATGGGAATGGGAATGGGAATGGGAATAGAAGAGAAGAGAAGAGAAGAGAAGAGAAGAGAAGAGAAGAGAAGAATAGGAAAGTGAAAGGTAATGGGAACACCTTGGGAATGGGAATGGGAATAGAATAGAATAGAATAGAATAGAATAGAATAGAATAGAATAGAATAGAATAGAATAGAATAGAATAGGAAAGTGAAAGGTAATGGGAACACCTTGGTAATAGGAATGGGAATGGGAATAGAATAGAATAGAATGGAATGGAATGGAATGGAATGGGATGGAATGGAATGGGATGGAATGGAATGGAATAGGGAATGGGAATAGAATAGAATAGAATAGAATAGAATAGAATAGAATAGAATAGAATAGAATAGAATAGAATAGAATAGAATAGAATAGAATAGGAAAGTGAAAGGTAATGGGAACACCTTGGTAATAGGAATGGGAATAGAATGGAATGGAATGGAATGGAATGGAATGGAATGGAATGGAATGGAATGGAATAGGGAATGGGAATGGGAATAGAATAGAATAGAATAGAATAGAATAGAATAGAATAGAATAGGGAATGGGAATGGGAATGGGAATAGAATAGAATAGAATAGAATAGAATAGAATAGAATAGAATAGAATAGAATAGAATAGAATAGAATAGAATAGGGAATGGGAACGGGAAAAGAATAGAATAGAATAGAATAGAATACAATACAATACAATACAATACAATACAATACAATACAACACAACACAACACAACACAACACAACACAACACAATACTATACTATACAATAGGGAATGGGAATAGAATAGGATAGGGAATGGGAATGGGAATAGGATAGGATAGGATAGGATAGGATAGGATAGGATAGGATAGGATAGGATAGGATAGGATAGGCAATGGGAATCGGAATGGGAATGGGAATGGGAATGGGAATGGGAATGGGAATGGTAATAGAACAGAACAGAAGAGAACAGAATAGAATAGAAGAATAGGAAAGTGAAAGGTAATGGGGACACCTTGGTAATAGGAATGGGAATGGGAATAGAATGGAATGGAATGGAATGGAATGGAATGGAATGGAATGGAATGGAATGGAATTAGAATACAATACAATACAATACAATACAACACAACACAACACAACACAACACAACACAACACAACACAATGCAATACTATACTATACAATAGGGAATGGGAATAGAATAGGATAGGGAATGGGAATAGGATAGGAGAGGATAGGATAGGATAGGATAGGATAGGATAGGATAGGATAGGATAGGATCGGCAATGGGAATCGGAATGGGAATGGGAATGGGAATGGGAATGGGAATAGAACAGAACAGAAGAGAACAGAATAGAATAGAATAGAATAGAATAGAATAGAATAGAAGAATAGAAAAGTGAAAGGTAATGGGAACACCTTGGGAATGGGAATGGGAATAGAATAGAATAGAATAGAATAGAATAGAATAGAATAGAATAGAATAGAATAGAATAGAAGAATAGGAAAGTGAAAGGTAATGGGAACACCTTGGTAATAGGAATGGGAATGGGAATAGAATAGAATGGAATGGAATGGAATGGGATGGGATGGGATGGAATGGAATGGAATGGAATGGAATGGAATAGGGAATGGAAATGGGAATAGAATAGAATAGAATAGAATAGAATAGAATAGAATAGAATAGAATAATAGGAAAGTGAAAGGTAATGGGAACACCTTGGTAATAGGAATGGGAATGGGAATAGAATAGAATAGAATAGAATGGAATGGAATGGAATGGAATGGAATGGGATGGAATGGAATGGAATGGAATGGAATGGAATGGAATAGGGAATAGAATAGAATAGAATAGAATAGAATAGAATAGAATAGAATAGAATAGAATAGAATAGAATAGAATAGAATAGAATAGGAAATGGGAATAGAATAGGATAGGGAATGGGAATGGGAATGGGAATGGGGATAGGATAGGATAGGATAGGATAGGATAGGATAGGATAGGATAGGATAGGATAGGATAGGATAGGATATGGTAGGATAGGATAGGCAATGGGAATCGGAAAGGGAATGGGAATGGGAATGGGAATAGAACAGAACAGAACAGAACAGAACAGAACAGAACAGAACAGAATAGAATACAATAGAATAGAATACAATAGAATAGAATAGAAGAATAGGAAAGTGAAAGGTAATGGGAACACCTTGGTAATAGGAATGGGAATGGGAATAGAATAGAATAGAATAGAATAGAATAGAATAGAATAGAATAGAATAGAATAGAATAGAATAGAATAAGGAATGGGAATAGAATAGAATAGAATAGAATAGAATAGAATAGAATAGAATAGAATAGAATAGAATAGAATAGAATAGAATAGAATAGAATAGAATAGAATAGAATAGAAGAATAGGAAAGTGAAAGGTAATGGGAACACCTTGGTAATAGGAATGGGAATGGGAATAGAATAGAATAGAATGGAATGGAATGGAATGGAATGGGATGGAATGAAAGAATGGAATGGAATGGAATAGGGAATGGGAATGGGAATAGAATAGAATAGAATAGAATAGAATAGAATAGAATACAATACAATACAATACAATAGAATAGAATAGAATACAATAGAATACAATAGAATACAATAGGAAATGGGAATAGAATAGGATAGGGAATGGGAATGGGAATGGGAATGGGGATAGGATAGGATAGGATAGGATAGGATAGGATAGGATAGGATAGGATAGGATAGGATATGGTAGGATAGGATAGGCAATGGGAATGGGAATGGGAATGGGAATGGGAACAGAACAGAACAGAACAGAACAGAACAGAACAGAACAGAACAGAACAGAACAGAACAGAACAGAATAGAATAGAATAGAATAGAATAGAATAGAAGAATAGGAAAGTGAAAGGTAATGGGAACACCTTGGTAATAGGAATGGGAATGGGAATAGAATAGAATGGAATGGAATGGGATGGGATGGAATGGAATGGAATGGAATGGAATGGAATGGAATAGGGAATGGGAATGGGAATGGGAATAGAATAGAATAGAATAGAATAGAATAGAATAGAATAGAATAGAATAGGGAATGGGAATGGGAATAGAATAGAATAGAATAGAATAGAATAGAATAGAATAGAATAGAATAGAATAAGGAATGGGAATAGAATAGAATAGAATAGAATAGAATAGAATAGAATAGAATAGAATAGAATAGAATAGAATAGAATAGAATAGAATAGAAGAATAGGAAAGTGAAAGGTAATGGGAACACCTTGGTAATAGGAATGGGAATGGGAATGGAATGGAATGGAATGGAATGGGAATGGGAATGGGAATGGGAATAGAATAGAATAGAATAGAATAGAATAGAATAGAATAGAATAGAATAGAATACAATACAATAGAATACAATAGAATACAATAGAATACAATAGAATACAATAGAATACAATAGGAAATGGGAATAGAATAGGATAGGGAATGGGAATGGGAATGGGGATAGGATAGGATAGGATAGGATAGGATAGGATAGGATAGGATAGGATAGGATAGGATAGGATAGGATAGGATAGGCAATGGGAATCGGAATGGGAATGGGAATGGGAATGGGAATAGAACAGAACAGAACAGAACAGAACAGAACAGAACAGAATAGAATAGAATAGAATAGAATAGAATAGAATAGAAGAATAGGAAAGTGAAAGGTAGTGGGAACACCTTGGTAATAGGAATGGGAATGGGAATGGGAATAGAATAGAATGGAATGGAATGGAATGGAATGGAATGGAATGGAATAGGGAATGGGAATGGGAATAGAACAGAACAGAACAGAACAGAACAGAACAGAACAGAATAGAATAGAATAGAATAGAATAGAATAGAATAGAAGAATAGGAAAGTGAAAGGTAATGGGAACACCTTGGTAATAGGAATGGGAATGGGACTAGAATAGAATAGAATGGAATGGAATGGAATGGAATGGGATGGAATGGAATGGAATGGAATGGAATGGAATGGAATGGAATGGAATGGAATGGAATAGAATAGAATAGAATAGAATAGAATAGAATAGAATAGAATAGAATAGAATAGAATAGAATAGAATAGGAAAGTGAAAGGTAATGGGAACACCTTGGTAATAGGAATGGGAATGGGAATAGAATAGAATGGAATGGAATGGAATGGAATGGAATGGAATGGAATGGAATGGAATGGAATAGGGAATGGGAATGGGAATAGAACAGAACAGAACAGAACAGAACAGAACAGAACAGAACAGAATAGAATAGAATAGAATAGAATAGAATAGAATAGAAGAATAGGAAAGTGAAAGGTAATGGGAACACCTTGGTAATAGGAATGGGAATGGGACTAGAATAGAATAGAATAGAATGGAATGGAATGGAATGGGATGGGATGGAATGGAATGGAATGGAATGGAATGGAATGGAATGGAATGGAATGGAATAGAATAGAATAGAATAGAATAGAATAGAATAGAATAGAATAGAATAGAATAGAAAGAACAGAACAGAACAGAACAGAACAGAATAGAATAGAATAAGGAATGGGAATAGAATAGAATAGAATAGAATAGAATAGAATAGAATAGAATAGAATAGAATAGGGAATGAGAATAGAATAGAATAGAATAGAATAGAATAGAATAGAATAGAATAGAATAGAATAGAATAGAATAGAATAGGGGATGGTAATGGTAATGGTAATGGTAATAGAGTAGAATAGAATAGAATAGAATAGGGAATGGGAATGGGAATGGGAACGAGAATAGAATAGAGTAGAGTAGAGTAGAGTAGAGTAGAGTAGAGTAGAGTAGAGTAGAGTAGAGTAGAGTAGAGTAGAATAGAATAGGGAATGGTAATGGTAATGGTAATGGTAATGGTAATGGTAATGGTAATGGTAATGGGAAAGGGAACAGAATAGAATAGAACAGAATAGAATAGAATAGAATGGAATGGAATGGAATGGAATGGAATGGAATGGAATGGAATGGAATGGAATGGAATGGAAAGAACAGAACAGAATAGGGAATGGGAATGGGAATGGGAATGGGAATAGAATAGAATAGAATAGAATAGAATAGAATGGAATGGAATGGAATGGAATGGAATGGAATGGAATGGAATGGAATGGAATGGAATGGAATGGAAAGAACAGAACAGAATAGGGAATGGGAATGGGAATGGGAATAGAATAGAATAGAATAGAATAGAATAGAATAGAATAGAATAGAATAGAATAGAATAGAATAGAATAGAATAGAATAGAATAGAATAGAATAGGGGATGGTAATGGTAATGGTAATGGTAATAGAGTAGAATAGAATAGAATAGAATAGGGAATGGGAATGGGAATGGGAACGAGAATAGAATAGAGTAGAGTAGAGTAGAGTAGAGTAGAGTAGAGTAGAGTAGAGTAGAATAGAATAGGGAATGGTAATGGTAATGGTAATGGTAATGGTAATGGTAATGGTAATGGTAATGGTAATGGTAATGGTAATGGTAATGGTAATGGGAAAGGGAACAGAATAGAATAGAATAGAACAGAACAGAATAGAATAGAATAGAATAGAATAGAATAGAATAGAATAGAATAGAATAGAATAGAATAGAATAGAATAGAATAGGGAATGGGAATAGAATAGAATAGAATAGAATAGAATAGAATAGAATAGAATAGAATAGAATAGAATAGAATAGAATACAATAGAATACAATAGAATACAATAGAATAAGGAATGGGAACGGGAATGGGAAAGGGAAAGGGAAAGGGAAAGGGAATAGAACAGAACAGAACAGAACAGAATAGAGAATTGGAATGGGAATAGAATAGAATAGAATAGAATAGAATAGAATAGAATAGAATAGAATAGAATAGAATAGAATAGAATAGAATAGAATATGGGAATGGGAATGGGAATAGAGTAGAGTAGAGTAGAATAGAATAGAATAGAATAGAATGGGAATGGGAATGGGAATAGGAAAGAGGATAGGATAGGATAGGATAGGGAATGGGAAAGGGAATAGAATAGAATAGAATAGAATAGAATAGAATAGAATAGAATAGAATAGAATAGAATAGAATAGGAAATGGAAATGGAAATGGGAACAGAACAGAACAGTACAGAAAAGAAAAGAAAAGAAAAGAAAAGAAAAGAATAGGGAATGGGAATGGAATGGAATGGAATGGAATAGGAAATGGGAATGGGAATGGGAATAGAATAGAATAGAATAGAATAGAATAGAATAGAATAGAATAGAATAGAATAGAATAGAATAGAATAGAATAGAATAGAAAGAACATAACAGAACAGAACAGAACAGAATAGAATAGAATAGAATAGAATAAGGAATGGGAATAGAATAGAATAGAATAGAATAGAATAGGGAATGGGAATAGAATAGAATAGAATAGAATAGAATAGAATAGAATAGAATAGAATAGAATAGAATAGAATAGAATAGAATAGAATAGGGGATGGTAATGGTAATGGTAATGGTAATAGAGTAGAATAGAATAGAATAGAATAGGGAATGGGAATGGGAATGGGAACGAGAATAGAATAGAGTAGAGTAGAGTAGAGTAGAGTAGAGTAGAGTAGAGTAGAGTAGAATAGAATAGGGAATGGTAATGGTAATGGTAATGGTAATGGTAATGGTAATGGTAATGGTAATGGTAATGGTAATGGTAATGGGAAAGGGAACAGAATAGAATAGAACAGAATAGAATAGAATAGAATGGAATGGAATGGAATGGAATGGAATGGAATGGAATGGAATGGAATGGAATGGAATGGAATGGAATGGAAAGAACAGAACAGAATAGGGAATGGGAATGGGAATGGGAATGGGAATGGGAATGAATAGAATGGAATGGAATGGAATGGAATAGAATAGAATAGAATAGAATAGAATAGAATAGAATAGAATAGAATAGAATAGAATAGAATAGAATAGAATAGAATAGAATAGAATAGAATAGAATAGAATAGAATAGGGAATGGGAATAGAATAGAATAGAATAGAATAGAATACAATAGAATACAATAGAATACAATAGAATACAATAGAATAAGGAATGGGAACGGGAATGGGAAAGGGAAAGGGAAAGGGAATAGAACAGAACAGAACAGAACAGAATAGGGAATTGGAATGGGAATAGAATAGAATAGAATAGAATAGAATAGAATAGAATAGAATAGAATAGAATAGAATATGGGAATGGGAATGGGAATAGAGTAGAGTAGAGTAGAATAGAATAGAATAGAATAGAATGGGAATGGGAATAGGAAAGAGGATAGGATAGGATTGGATAGGGAATGGGAATGGGAATAGAATAGAATAGAATAGAATAGAATAGAATAGAATAGAATAGAATAGAATAGAATAGAATAGAATAGGAAATGAAAATGGGAATGGGAATGGGAATGGGAATGGGAATGGGAATGGGAATGGGAATAGAACAGAACAGAACAGAACAGAACAGAACAGAATATAATAGAACAGAATAGGGAATGGGAATAGAATAGAATAGAATAGAATAGAATAGAATAGAATAGAATAGAATAGAATAGAATAGAATAGAGAATGGGAACGGGAATAGAATAGAATAGAATAGAATAGAATAGAATAGAATAGAATAGAATAGAATAGGGAATGGGAACGGGAATAGAATACAATACAATACATCACAACACAACACAACACAACACAACACAACACAACACAACACAACACAACACAATACAATACAATACAATAGGAAATGGGAATAGAATAGGATAGGATAGGGAATCGGAATGGGAATGGGGATAGGATAGGATAGGATAGGATAGGATAGGATAGGATAGGATAGGATAGGATAGGCAATGGGAATGGGAATGGGAATGGGAATGGGAATAGAACAGAACAGAACAGAACAGAACAGAACAGAATAGAATAGAATAGAATAGAATAGAATAGAATAGAATAGAAGAATAGGAAAGTGAAAGGTAATGGGAACACCTTGGTAATAGTAATGGGAATGGGAATAGAATAGAATAGAATAGAATAGAATAGAATAGAATGGAATGGAATGGGATGGGATGGGATGGGATGGGATGGAATGGAATGGAATGGAATGGAATGGAATAGGGAATGGGAATGGGAATGGGAATAGAATAGAATAGAATAGAATAGAATAGAATAGAATAGAATAGGGAATGGGAATAGAATAGAATAGAATAGAATAGAATAGAATAGAATAGAATAGAATAGGGAATGGGAACGGGAATAGAATAGAATAGAATAGAATAGAATAGAATAGAATAGAATACAATACAATACAATACAATACAATACAATACAATACAACACAACACAATACAACACAACACAACACAACACAACACAACACAATACAATACTATACTATACAATAGGGAATGGGAATAGAATAGGATAGGGAATGGGAATGGGAATAGGATAGGATAGGATAGGATAGGATAGGATAGGATAGGATAGGTAATGGGAATGGGAATGGGAATGGGAATGGGAAGAGAAGAGAAGAGAAGAGAAGAGAAGAGAAGAGAAGAGAAGAGAAGAGAAGAGAAGAGAAGAGAAGAGAAGAATAGGAAAGTGAAAGGTAATGGGAACACCTTGGGAATGGGAATGGGAATAGAATAGAATAGAATAGAATAGAATAGAATAGAATAGAATAGAATAGAATAGAATAGGGAATGGGAATGGGAATATAATAGAATAGAATAGAATAGAATAGAATAGAATAGAATAGAATAGAATAGAATAGAATAGAATAGAATAGAATAGAATAGAATAGAATAGAATAGAATAGAATAAGGAATGGGAATAGAATAGAATAGAATAGAATAGAATAGAATAGAATAGAATAGAATAGAATAGAATAGAATAGAATAGAATAGAAGAATAGGAAAGTGAAAGGTAATGGGAACACCTTGGTAATAGGAATGGGAATGAGAATAGAATAGAATGGAATGGAATGGAATGGAATGGAATGGAATGGGATGGAATGGAATGGAATAGGGAATGGGAATGGGAATAGAATAGAATAGAATAGAATAGAATAGAATAGAATAGAATAGAATAGAATAGAATAGAATACGATAGAATAGAATACAATAGAATACAATAGAATACAATAGGAAATGGGAATAGAATAGGATAGGGAATGTGAATGGGAATGGGAATGGGGATAGGATAGGATAGGATAGGATAGGATAGGATAGGATAGGATAGGATATGGTAGGATAGGATAGGCAATGGGAATCGGAATGGGAATGGGAATGGGAATAGAACAGAACAGAACAGAACAGAACAGAACAGAACAGAACAGAACAGAACAGAATAGAATAGAATAGAATAGAATAGAATAGAAGAATAGGAAAGTAAAAGGTAATGGGAACACCTTGGTAATAGGAATGGGAATGGGAATAGAATAGAATAGAATGGAATGGAATGGAATGGGATGGGATGGGATGGAATGGAATGGAATGGAATGGAATGGAATAGGGAATGGGAATGGGAATAGAATAGAATAGAATAGAATAGAATAGAATAGGGAATGGGAATGGGAATAGAATAGAATAGAATAGAATAGAATAAGGAATGGGAATAGAATAGAATAGAATAGAATAGAATAGAATAGAATAGAATAGAATAGAATAGAATAGAATAGAATAGAATAGAATAGAATAGAAGAATAGGAAAGTGAAAGGTAATGGGAACACCTTGGTAATACGAATGGGAATGGGAATAGAATAGAATGGAATGGAATGGGATGGAATGGAATGGAATGGGATGGAATGGAATGGAATGGAATGGGAATGGGAATGGGAATAGAATAGAATAGAATAGAATAGAATACAATAGAATACAATAGAATACAATAGAATACAATAGGAAATGGGAATAGAATAGGATAGGGAATGGGAATGGGAATGGGGATAGGATAGGATAGGATAGGATAGGATAGGATAGGATAGGATAGGATAGGCAATGGGAATCGGAATGGGAATGGGAATGGGAATGGGAATGGGAATAGAACAGAACAGAACAGAACAGAACAGAACAGAACAGAACAGAACAGAACAGAATAGAATAGAATAGAATAGAATAGAATAGAATAGAAGAATAGGAAAGTGAAAGGTAATGGGAACACCTTGGTAATAGGAATGGGAATGGGAATAGAATGGAATGGGATGGAATGGAATGGAATGGAATGGAATGGAATGGAATAGGGAATGGGAATGGGAATAGAATAGAATAGAATAGAATAGAATAGAATAGAATAGAATAGAATAGAATAGAATAGAATAGAATAGAATAGAATAGAATAGAAGGAGGAAACACGCTGGACTTGGTTTTCGTCTCTGGTCAGTGGTTGAATGGCTTAGATACAGGGGATATAGTTATTGAACCCTTGTCATGGTCAGACCATTCTCTCCTTAGACTTGACTTCCTGACCGCTATGCCCCACCGCAGGGAGGCGGAACCAATTAGGTGGTTCCGCCCCAGGCGCCTGATGGATCCTGATAGGTTCCGAATGGAGCTTGGGCCATTTCCTGAGACTCTGGCACGCGACTCGACTGAGGACCTGGTGACCGCCTGGGATAGGGCGGCCGCTGGTGCTTTAGATCGGGTCGTGCCTTTGCGGCCTCTGACCCGGCGCCGAATCTGCCCAGCTCCTTGGTTCTCCGAGGAGCTGAGGGGGATGAAACGCCGGAAAAGATGCCTAGAGAGTAGTTGGAGGGCCAGTCGCTCCGAATCTGACCGTACACTAGTGAGGTCTTATATCAAGACCTACTTAGTGGCGATAAAGGCGGCGAAGTGTAATTACTTTTCCGCTCTTATCGCGTCGGCAGAAAATCGCCCAGCTGCCTTGTTTAGGGTGACTCGCTCCCTTCTCCATCTGGGAGCGTGGGAAGACCCCTTGCAAGGTCGTGCTGAGGATTTTGCGCATTATCTGCACGATAAAGTCGCTCAGATTCGGGAAGGCTTGGACTCCGACTGGGTAGGTACGGGCGGGTTGTCTGAGGTCTGTCTTGAGACGGTTATCTGGGATGAGTTTGACCCTGTGACTCCCGAGGACGTGGACAGGATGCTGGGGAGGTTGAACGCAACCACATGTTTATTGGACCCGTGTCCCTCCTGGTTGGTGCTGGCTACCCGGGAGGTTACACGAGGCTGGCTCCAGAGGATTATAAACGCTTCCTTGAGTGAGGGGTTCTTGCCTCCCGCCTTGAAAGAGGCGGTGGTGAGGCCCCTCCTCAAGAAGCCCTCTCTGGACCCAGCTGTTTTAGCAAACTATCGTCCAGTTTCCAACCTTCGCTTTCTGGCGAAGGTTGTTGAGAGTGTGGTTGCGCGACAGCTCCCCCAGTACCTGGAGGAAACCGTCTATCTAGATCCGTTCCAGTCCGGCTTCAGGCCCGGGTACAGCATGGAAACGGCATTGGTCGCGTTGGTTGATGATCTCTGGAGGGCTCGGGACAGAGGTTGCTCCTCTGTTCTGGTCCTATTAGACCTCTCAGCGGCTTTTGATACCATCGACCATGGTATCATGCTGCGCCGGTTGGAGGGGTTGGGAGTGGGAGGCACTGTTTTACGGTGGTTCTCCTCCTATCTCTCCGACAGGTCGCAGTCTGTGTTGGCTGGAGGGCAGAGGTCGACCTCAAGGCACTTGGTTTGTGGGGTGCCACAAGGGTCGGTCCTCTCGCCTCTCCTGTTCAACATTTATGTGAAGCCGCTGGGCGAGATCATCCGTGGTTTTGGGGTGCAGTGCCATCTGTACGCTGATGACACCCAGCTGTACATCTCCACCCCAGACCACCCCAACGATGCCCTTGAAGTGATGTCCCGGTGCCTGGAGGCGGTGCGGGTCTGGATGGGGCGGAACAGGCTCCGACTCAATCCCTCCAAGACTGAGTGGCTGTGGCTGCCGGCGTCCCGATATAGTCAGCTGGTGCCATCGCTGACTATTGGGGGCGAGACATTGGCCCCCACGGAGAGGGTGCGTAACTTGGGTGTCCTCCTGGACGCACGGCTGTCCTTAGAAGAGCATTTGACGGCCGTGGCCAGGGGGGCTTTCTATCAGGTCCGCCTGATACGCCAGTTGCGCCCCTTTCTGGATCGGGACTCCCTATGCACGGTCACTCATGCCCTCGTTACTTCCCGCCTTGACTACTGTAATGCTCTCTACATGGGGCTCCCCTTGAGGAGCACTCGGAGGCTCCAACTGGTGCAGAATGCGGCCGCGCGGGTACTTATGGGGGCGGCATGGCGCTCCCACGTGACACCTCTCCTGCGCGAGCTGCATTGGCTTCCAGTGGTCTTCCGAGTGCGCTTCAAGGTGTTGGTTCTCATCTTCAAAGCGCTCCATGGCTTAGGACCCAGTTATTTACGAGACCACCTTCTGCCTCCGATAACCTCCCACCGGCCAACACGCTCCCACGGAGAGGGTCTCCTCAGGGTGCCGTCTGTCAGGCAATGTCGGCTGGCGACCCCCCGGGGAAGAGCCTTCTCTGTGGGGGCACCCGCCCTCTGGAATGAGCTGCCCCCAGGGATACGACTAATCCCGGATCTCCGGACCTTCCGCCGGGCCCTGAAGACGTTTTTATTTCAGCAAGCCGGGCTGGGTTAAAAAATTTTTAATTGGTGAATTTTATGGGTAACGGGGTTTTAAATTGGAGAAGCCTAAGATAATTTAATTCTGTTTTAATGTATTTTAATATTTGTATTGTGTGTTTTTAATTTTGGCTGTTCACCGCCCCGAGTCCTTCGGGAGAGGGGGCGGTATAAAAATTTAATAAATAAATAAATAAAATAAATAAATAGAATAGAATAGGGAATGGGAATGGGAATAGAATAGAATAGAATAGAATAGAATAGAATAGAATAGAATAGAATAGAATAGAATAGAATAGAATAAGGAATGGGAATAGAATAGAATAGAATAGAATAGAATAGAATAGAATAGAATAGAATAGAATAGAATAGGGAATGGGAATAGAATAGAATAGAATAGAATAGAATAGAATAGAATAGAATAGAATAGCATAGAATAGAATAGAATAGAATAGAATAGAATAGAATAGAATAGAATAGAATAGAATAGAATAGAATAGAATAGAATAGAATAGGGAATGGGAATAGAATAGAAAAGAATAGAATAGAATAGAATAGAATAGAATAGAATAGAATAGAATAGAATAGAATAGAATAGAATAGAACAGAATAGAATAGGGAATGGGAACGGGAATAGAATAGAATAGAATAGAATAGAATAGAATAGAATAGAATAGAATAGGGAATGGGAATGGGAATGGGAACGAGAACGAGAACGAGAACGAGAACGAGAATAGAATAGAATAGAATAGAATAGAATAGAATAGAATAGAATAGAATAGGGGATGGTAATGGTAATGGTAATGGTAATAGAGTAGAATAGAATAGAATAGAATAGGGAATGGGAATGGGAATGGGAACGAGAATAGAATAGAGTAGAGTAGAGTAGAGTAGAGTAGAGTAGAGTAGAGTAGAGTAGAATAGAATAGAATAGGGAATGGTAATGGTAATAGTAATGGTAATGGTAATGGTAATGGGAAAGGGAACAGAATAGAATAGAATAGAACAGAATAGAATAGAATAGAATAGAATAGAATAGAATAGAATAGAATAGAATAGGGAATGGGAATAGAATAGAATAGAATAGAATAGAATAGAATAGAATAGAATAGAATAGAATAGAATAGAATAGAATACAATAGATTACAATATAATACAATAGAATAAGGAATGGGAACGGGAATGGGAAAGGGAAAGGGAAAGGGAATAGAACAGAACAGAACAGAACAGAATAGGGAATTGGAATGGGAATAGAATAGAATAGAATAGAATAGAATAGAATAGAATAGAATATGGGAATGGGAATGGGAATAGAGTAGAGTAGAGTAGAATAGAATAGAATAGAATAGAATGGGAATGGGAATAGGAAAGAGGATAGGATAGGATAGGATAGGGAATGGGAATGGGAATGGGAAAGGGAATAGAATAGAATAGAATAGAATAGAATAGAATAGAATAGAATAGGAAATGAAAATGGGAATGGGAATGGGAATCGGAATGGGAATGGGAATGGGAATGGGAATAGAACAGAACAGAACAGAACAGAACAGAACAGAACAGAATATAATAGAACAGAATAGGGAATGGGAATAGAATAGAATAGAATAGAATAGAATAGAATAGAATAGAATAGAATAGAATAGAGAATGGGAACGGGAATAGAATAGAATAGAATAGAATAGAATAGAATAGAATAGAATAGAATAGAATAGAATAGAATAGGGAATGGGAATAGAATAGAATACAACACAACACAACACAACACAACACAACACAATACTATACAATAGGGAATGGGAATAGAATAGGATAGGATAGGATAGGGAATGGGAATGGGAATGGGATAGGATAGGATGGGATAGGATAGGATAGGATAGGATAGGCAATGGGAATCGGAATCGGAATGGGAATGGGAATGGGAATGGGAATGGGAATAGAACAGAACAGAAGAGAACAGAATAGAATAGAAGAGAATAGAATAGAATAGAATAGAAGAATAGGAAAGTGAAAGGTAATGGGAACACTTTGGGAATGGGAATGGGAATGGGAATGGAAATAGAATAGAATAGAATAGAATAGAATAGAATAGAATAGAATAGAATAGAATAGAATAGAACACAATAAAATACAATACAATACAATACAATACAATACAATACAATACAATACAATGCAATAAAATACAATACAATACAACACAACACAATACAACACAACACAACACAACACAATACAATACAATACAATAGGAAATGGGAATAGAATAGGATAGGATAGGGAATGGGAATGGGAATGGGGATAGGATAGGATAGGATAGGATAGGATAGGATAGGATAGGCAATGGGAATGGGAATGGGAATGGGAATGGGAATGGGAATGGGAATGGGAATAGAACAGAGAAGAACAGAACAGAACAGAACAGAACAGAACAGAATAGAATAGAATAGAATAGAATAGAATAGAATAGAAGAATAGGAAAGTGAAAGGTAATGGGAACACCTTGGTAATAGGAATGGGAATGGGAATAGAATAGAATAGAATAGAATAGAATAGAATGGAATGGAATGGAATGGAATGGAATGGGATGGGATGGGATGGGATGGAATGGAATGGAATGGAATGGAATGGAATAGGGAATGGGAATGGGAATGGGAATAGAATAGAATAGAATAGAATAGAATAGAATAGAATAGAATAGAATAGAATAGAATAGAATAGAATAGAATAGAATAGGGAATGGGAACGGGAATAGAATAGAATAGAATAGAATAGAATAGAATAGAATAGAATAGAATAGGGAATGGGAATGGGAACGGGAACGAGAACGAGAACGAGAACGAGAATAGAATAGAATAGAATAGAATAGAATAGAATAGAATAGAATAGAATAGAATAGAATAGAATAGAATAGGGGATGGTAATGGTAATGGTAATGGTAATAGAGTAGAATAGAATAGAATAGAATAGGGAATGGGAATGGGAATGGGAACGAGAATAGAATAGAGTAGAGTAGAGTAGAGTAAAGTAGAGTAGAGTAGAGTAGAGTAGAATAGAATAGAATAGGGAATGGTAATGGTAATAGTAATGGTAATGGTAATGGTAATGGGAAAGGGAACAGAATAGAATAGAATAGAACAGAATAGAATAGAATAGAATAGAATAGAATAGAATAGAATAGAATAGAATAGGGAATGGGAATAGAATAGAATAGAATAGAATAGAATAGAATAGAATAGAATAGAATAGAATAGAATAGATTACAATATAATACAATAGAATAAGGAATGGGAACGGGAATGGGAAAGGGAAAGGGAAAGGGAATAGAACAGAACAGAACAGAACAGAATAGGGAATTGGAATGGGAATAGAATAGAATAGAATAGAATAGAATAGAATAGAATAGAATAGAATATGGGAATGGGAATGGGAATAGAGTAGAGTAGAGTAGAATAGAATAGAATAGAATAGAATGGGAATGGGAATAGGAAAGAGGATAGGATAGGATAGGATAGGGAATGGGAATGGGAAAGGGAATAGAATAGAATAGAATAGAATAGAATAGAATAGAATAGAATAGAATAGAATAGAATAGAATAGGAAATGAAAATGGGAATGGGAATGGGAATCGGAATGGGAATGGGAATGGGAATGGGAATAGAACAGAACAGAACAGAACAGAATATAATAGAACAGAATAGGGAATGGGAATAGAATAGAATAGAATAAAATAGAATAGAATAGAATAGAATAGAATAGAATAGAATAGAATAGAATAGAGAATGGGAACGGGAATAGAATAGAATAGAATAGAATAGAATAGAATAGAATAGAATAGGGAATGGGAATAGAATAGAATACAACACAACACAACACAACACAACACAACACAATACTATACAATAGGGAATGGGAATAGAATAGGATAGGATAGGATAGGGAATGGGAATGGGAATGGGATAGGATAGGATGGGATAGGATAGGATAGGATAGGATAGGCAATGGGAATCGGAATCGGAATGGGAATGGGAATGGGAATGGGAATGGGAATAGAACAGAACAGAAGAGAACAGAATAGAATAGAAGAGAATAGAATAGAATAGAATAGAAGAATAGGAAAGTGAAAGGTAATGGGAACACTTTGGGAATGGGAATGGGAATGGGAATGGAAATAGAATAGAATAGAATAGAATAGAATAGAATAGAATAGAATAGAATAGAATAGAATAGAATAGAATAGAATAGAATACAATAAAATACAATACAATACAATACAATACAATACAATACAATACAATGCAATAAAATACAATACAATACAACACAACACAATACAACACAACACAACACAACACAATACAATACAATACAATAGGAAATGGGAATAGAATAGGATAGGATAGGGAATGGGAATGGGAATGGGGATAGGATAGGATAGGATAGGATAGGATAGGATAGGATAGGATAGGCAATGGGAATGGGAATGGGAATGGGAATGGGAACAGAACAGAACAGAACAGAACAGAACAGAACAGAACAGAATAGAATAGAATAGAATAGAATAGAATAGAATAGAAGAATAGGAAAGTGAAAGGTAATGGGAACACCTTGGTAATAGGAATGGGAATGGGAATAGAATAGAATAGAATAGAATAGAATAGAATAGAATGGAATGGAATGGAATGGAATGGAATGGGATGGGATGGGATGGGATGGAATGGAATGGAATGGAATGGAATGGAATAGGGAATGGGAATGGGAATGGGAATAGAATAGAATAGAATAGAATAGAATAGAATAGAATAGAATAGAATAGAATAGAATAGGGAATGGGAATAGAATAGAATAGAATAGAATAGAATAGAATAGAATAGAATAGGGAATGGGAACGGGAATAGAATAGAATAGAATAGAATAGAATACAATACAATACAATACAATACAATACAATACAACACAACACAATACAACACAACACAACACAACACAACACAATACAATACTATACTATACAATAGGGAATGGGAATAGAATAGGATAGGGAATGGGAATGGGAATAGGATAGGATAGGATAGGGAATGGGAATGGGAATGGGAATGGGAATGGGAAGAGAAGAGAAGAGAAGAGAAGAGAAGAGAAGAGAAGAGAAGAGAAGAGAAGAGAAGAGAAGAGAAGAATAGGAAAGTGAAAGGTAATGGGAACACCTTGGGAATGGGAATGGGAATGGGAATAGAATAGAATAGAATAGAATAGAATAGAATAGAATAGAATTGAATAGAATAGAATAGAATAGAATAGAATAGAATAGAATAGAATAGGGAATGGGAATGGGAATAGAATAGAATACAACACAACACAACACAACACAACACAATACTATACAATAGGGAATGGGAATAGAATAGGATAGGATAGGATAGGGAATGGGAATGGGAATGGGATAGGATAGGATGGGATAGGATAGGATAGGATAGGATAGGCAATGGGAATCGGAATCGGAATCGGAATGGGAATGGGAATGGGAATGGGAATGGGAATAGAACAGAACAGAAGAGAACAGAATAGAATAGAAGAGAATAGAATAGAATAGAATAGAAGAATAGGAAAGTGAAAGGTAATGGGAACACTTTGGGAATGGGAATGGGAATGGGAATGGAAATAGAATAGAATA
>NW_027256885.1:97868628-97926128 GCF_029215685.1 Pituophis catenifer annectens
AATGGAATGGAATAGGGAATGGAAATGGGAATAGAATAGAATAGAATAGAATAGAATAGAATAGAATAGAATAGAATAGAATAGAATAGAATAGAATAGAAGAATAGGAAAGTGAAAGGTAATGGGAACACCTTGGTAATAGGAATGGGAATGGGAATAGAATAGAATAGAATGGAATGGAATGGAATGGGATGGAATGGAATGGAATGGAATGGAATGGAATAGGGAATGGGAATGGGAATGGGAATGGGAATAGAATAGAATAGAATAGAATAGAATAGAATAGAATAGAATAGAATAGAATAGAATAGAATAGAATAGAATAGAATACAATAGGAAATGGGAATAGAATAGGATAGGGAATGGGAATGAGGATAGGATAGGATAGGATAGGATAGGATAGGATAGGATAGGATAGGATAGGATAGGATAGGATAGGATATGGTAGGATAGGATAGGCAATGGGAATCGGAATGGGAATGGGAATGGGAATGGGAATAGAACAGAACAGAACAGAACAGAACAGAACAGAACAGAATGGAATACAATAGAATACAATAGAATAGAATAGAAGAATAGGAAAGTGAAAGGTAATGGGAACACCTTGGTAATAGGAATGGGAATGGGAATAGAATAGAATAGAATGGAATGGAATGGAATGGGATGGAATGGGATGGGATGGAATGGAATGGAATGGAATGGAATAGGGAATGGGAATGGGAATGGGAATAGAATAGAATAGAATAGAATAGAATAGAATAGAATAGAATAGAATAGAATAGAATAGAATAGGGAATGGGAATGGGAATAGAATAGAATAGAATAGAATAGAATAGAATAGAATAGAATAGAATAGAATAGAATAGAATAGAATAAGGAATGGGAATAGAATAGAATAGAATAGAATAGAATAGAATAGAATAGAATAGAATAGAATAGAATAGAATAGAATAGAATAGAAGAATAGGAAAGTGAAAGGTAATGGGAACACCTTGGTAATAGGAATGGGAATGGGAATAGAATAGAATAGAATGGAATGGAATGGGATGGGATGGGATGGAATGGAATGGAATGGAATGGAATGGAATGGAATAGGGAATGGTAATGGGAATAGAATAGAATAGAATAGAATAGAATAGAATAGAATAGAATAGAATAGAATAGAATACAATAGAATACAATAGAATACAATAGAATACAATAGGAAATGGGAATAGAATAGGATAGGGAATGGGAATGGGAATGGGAATGGGGATAGGATAGGATAGGATAGGATAGGATAGGATAGTATAGGATATGGTAGGATAGGATAGGCAATGGGAATCGGAATGGGAATGGGAATGGGAATAGAACAGAACAGAACAGAACAGAACAGAACAGAACAGAATAGAATAGAATAGAATAGAATAGAATAGAATAGAATAGAATAGAAGAATAGGAAAGTGAAAGGTAATGGGAACACCTTGGTAATAGGAATGGGAATGGGAATAGAATAGAATGGAATGGAATGGAATGGGATGGGATGGAATGGAATGGAATGGAATGGAATGGGATGGGATGGAATGGAATGGAATGGAATGGAATAGGGAATGGGAATGGGAATAGAATAGAATAGAATAGAATAGAATAGAATAGGGAATGGGAATGGGAATAGAATAGAATAGAATAGAATAGAATAGAATAGAATAGAATAGAATAGAATAAGGAATGGGAATAGAATAGAATAGAATAGAATAGAATAGAATAGAATAGAATAGAATAGAATAGAATAGAAGAATAGGAAAGTGAAAGGTAATGGGAACACCTTGGTAATAGGAATGGGAATGGGAATAGAATGGAATGGAATGGGATGGAATGGAATGGAATGGAATGGAATGGAATGGGAATGGGAATGGGAATTGGAATAGAATAGAATAGAATAGAATGGAATGGGATGGAATGGAATGGAATGGAATGGAATGGAATAGGGAATGGGAATAGAATAGAATAGAATAAAATAGAATAGAATAGAATAGAATAGAATAAAATAGAATAGAATAAGGAATGGGAATAGAATAGAATAGAATAGAATAGAATAGAATAGAATAGAATAGAATAGAATAGAAGAATAGGAAAGTGAAAGGTAATGGGAACACCTTGGTAATAGGAATGGGAATGGGAATAGAATAGAATGGAATGGAATGGGATGGAATGGAATGGAATGGAATGGGAATGGGAATGGGAATTGGAATAGAATAGAATAGAATAGAATAGAATAGAATAGAATAGAATAGAATAGAATAGAATAGAATAGAATAGAATAGAATAGAATACAATAGGAAATGGGAATAGAATAGGATAGGGAATGGGAATGGGAATGGGGATAGGATAGGATAGGATAGGATAGGATAGGATAGGATAGGATAGGATAGGCAATGGGAATCGGAATGGGAATGGGAATGGGAATAGGAATGGGAATAGAAAAGAACAGAACAGAACAGAACAGAACAGAACAGAACAGAACAGAAGAGAACAGAATAGAATAGAATAGAATAGAATAGAATAGAATAGAATAGAATAGAAGAATAGGAAAGTGAAAGGTAATGGGAACACCTTGGTAATAGGAATGGGAATGGGAATAGAATAGAATGGAATGGAATGGAATGGAATGGAATGGAATGGAATAGGGAATGGGAATGGGAATGGGAATAGAATAGAATAGAATAGAATAGAATAGAATAGAATAGAATAGAATAGAATAGAATAGAATAGGGAATGGGAATGGGAATAGAATAGAATAGAATAGAATAGAATAAGGAATGGGAATCGAATAGAATAGAATAGAATAGAATAGAATAGAATAGGGAATGGGAATAGAATAGAATAGAATAGAATAGAATAGAATAGAATAGAATAGGGAATGGGAATAGAATAGAAAAGAATAGAATAGAATAGAATAGAATAGAATAGAATAGGGAATGGGAACGGGAATAGAATAGAATAGAATAGAATAGAATAGAATAGAATAGAATAGGGAATGGGAATGGGAATGAGGAACGGGAATAGAATAGAATAGAATAGAATAGAATAGAATAGAATAGAATAGAATAGAATAGAATAGAATAGAATAGGGGAATGGGAACGGGAATAGAATAGAATAGAATACAATACAATACAATACAATACAACACAACACAACACAAACACAACACAACACAACACAACACAACACAATACTATACAATAGGGAATGGGAATAGAATAGGATAGGATAGGAAATGGGAATGGGAATGGGAATAGGATAGGATAGGATAGGATAGGATAGGATAGGATAGGATAGGATAGGCAATGGGAATCGGAATGGGAATGGGAATGGGAATGGGAATGGGAATGGGAATGGGAATGGGAATGGGAATAGAACAGAAGAGAAGAGAAGAGAATAGAATAGAATAGAATAGAATAGAATAGAAGAATAGGAAAGTGAAAGGTAATGGGAACACCTTGATAATAGGAATGGGAATGGGAATAGAATAGAATGGAATGGAATGGGATGGAATGGAATGGAATGGGAATGGGAATGGGAATGGGAATAGAATAGAATAGAATAGAATAGAATAGAATAGAATAGAATAGAATAGAATAGAATACAATAGAATACAATAGAATACAATAGAATACAATAGAATACAATAGGAAATGGGAATAGAATAGGATAGGGAATGGGAATGGGGATAGGATAGGATAGGATAGGATAGGATAGGATAGGATAGGCAATGGGAATCGGAATGGGAATGGGAATGGGAATAGAACAGAACAGAACAGAACAGAACAGAACAGAACAGAACAGAACAGAAGAGAACAGAATAGAATAGAATAGAATAGAATAGAATAGAATAGAATAGAAGAATAGGAAAGTGAAAGGTAATGGGAACACCTTGGTAATAGGAATGGGAATGGGGAATAGAATAGAATGGAATGGAATGGAATGGAATGGAATGGAATGGAATGGAATAGGGAATGGGAATGGGAATGGGAATGGGAATAGAATAGAATAGAATAGAATAGAATAGAATAGAATAGAATAGAATAGAATAGAATAGAATAGAATAGAATAGGGAATGGGAATGGGAATAGAATAGAATAGAATAGAATAGAATAAGGAATGGGAATCGAATCGAATCGAATCGAATAGAATAGAATAGAATAGAATAGAATAGGGAATGGGAATAGAATAGAATAGAATAGAATAGAATAGAATAGAATAGAATAGAATAGAATAGAATAGGGAATGGGAATAGAATAGAAAAGAATAGAATAGAATAGAATAGAATAGAATAGAATAGAATAGAATAGAATAGAATAGAATAGAATAGAATAGAATAGGGAATGGGAACGGGAACGAGAATAGAATAGAATAGAATAGAATAGAATAGAATAGAATAGAATAGAATAGAATAGGGAATGGGAATGGGAATGGGAACGGGAATAGAATAGAATAGAATAGAATAGAATAGAATAGAATAGAATAGAATAGATAGAATAGAATAGAATAGAAGAATAGGAAAGTGAAAGGTAATGGGAACACCTTGGTAATAGGAATGGAATGGGAATGGGAATAGAATGGAATGGAATGGGATGGGATGGGATGGATGGAATGGAATGGAATGGAATGGAATGGAATGGAATGGAATGGAATGGAATAGGGAATGGAAATGGAAATGGGAATAGAATAGAATAGAATAGAATAGAATAGAATAGAATAGAATAGAATAGAATAGAATAGAATAGAATAGAATAGAAGAATAGGAAAGTGAAAGGTAATGGGAACACCTTGGTAATAGGAATGGGAATGGGAATAGAATAGAATGGAATGGAATGGAATGGGATGGGATGGAATGGAATGGAATGGAATGGAATGGAATGGAATAGGGAATGGGAATGGGAATGGGAATAGAATAGAATAGAATAGAATAGAATAGAATAGAATAGAATAGAATAGGGAATGGGAATAGAATAGAAAAGAATAGAATAGAATAGAATAGAATAGAATAGGGAATGGGAACGGGAATAGAATAGAATAGAATAGAATAGAATAGAATAGAATAGAATAGGGAATGGGAATGGGAATGGGAACGGGAATAGAATAGAATAGAATAGAATAGAATAGAATAGAATAGAATAGAATAGAATAGAATAGAATAGAATAGGGAATGGGAACGGGAATAGAATAGAATAGAATACAATACAATACAATACAATACAACACAACACAACACAACACAACACAACACAAACACAACACAACACAATACTATACAATAGGGAATGGGAATAGAATAGGATAGGATAGGAAAATGGGAATGGGAATGGGAATAGGATAGGATAGGATAGGATAGGATAGGATAGGATAGGATAGGATAGGCAATGGGAATCGGAATGGGAATGGGAATGGGAATGGGAATGGGAATGGGAATGGGAATGGGAATGGGAATAGAACAGAAGAGAAGAGAAGAGAATAGAATAGAATAGAATAGAATAGAATAGAAGAATAGGAAAGTGAAAGGTAATGGGAACACCTTGATAATAGGAATGGGAATGGGAATAGAATAGAATGGAATGGAATGGGATGGAATGGAATGGAATGGGAATGGGAATGGGAATGGGAATAGAATAGAATAGAATAGAATAGAATAGAATAGAATAGAATAGAATAGAATACAATAGAATACAATAGAATACAATAGAATACAATAGAATACAATAGGAAATGGGAATAGAATAGGATAGGGAATGGAATGGGGATAGGATAGGATAGGATAGGATAGGATAGGATAGGATAGGCAATGGGAATCGGAATGGGAATGGGAATGGGAATAGAACAGAACAGAACAGAACAGAACAGAACAGAACAGAACAGAACAGAACAGAAGAGAACAGAATAGAATAGAATAGAATAGAATAGAATAGAATAGAAGAATAGGAAAGTGAAAGGTAATGGGAACACCTTGGTAATAGGAATGGGAATGGGAATAGAATAGAATGGAATGGAATGGAATGGAATGGAATGGAATGGAATGGAATAGGGAATGGGAATGGGAATGGGAATGGGAATAGAATAGAATAGAATAGAATAGAATAGAATAGAATAGAATAGAATAGAATAGAATAGAATAGAATAGAATAGGGAATGGGAATGGGAATAGAATAGAATAGAATAGAATAGAATAAGGAATGGGAATCGAATCGAATCGAATCGAATAGAATAGAATAGAATAGAATAGAATAGGGAATGGGAATAGAATAGAATAGATAGAATAGAATAGAATAGAATAGAATAGAATAGAATAGAATAGGGAATGGGAATAGAATAGAAAAGAATAGAATAGAATAGAATAGAATAGAATAGAATAGAATAGAATAGAATAGAATAGAATAGAATAGAATAGAATAGGGAATGGGAACGGGAACGAGAATAGAATAGAATAGAATAGAATAGAATAGAATAGAATAGAATAGAATAGGGAATGGGAATGGGAATGGGAACGGGAATAGAATAGAATAGAATAGAATAGAATAGAATAGAATAGAATAGAATAGAATAGAATAGAATAGAATAGAATAGAATAGAATAGAATAGAAGAATAGGAAAGTGAAAGGTAATGGGAACACCTTGGTAATAGGAATGGGAATGGGAATGGGAATAGAATGGAATGGAATGGGATGGGATGGGATGGAATGGAATGGAATGGAATGGAATGGAATGGAATGGAATGGAATGGAATAGGGAATGGAAATGGAAATGGGAATAGAATAGAATAGAATAGAATAGAATAGAATAGAATAGAATAGAATAGAATAGAATAGAATAGAAGAATAGGAAAGTGAAAGGTAATGGGAACACCTTGGTAATAGGAATGGGAATGGGAATAGAATAGAATGGAATGGAATGGAATGGGATGGGATGGAATGGAATGGAATGGAATGGAATGGAATGGAATAGGGAATGGGAATGGGAATGGGAATAGAATAGAATAGAATAGAATAGAATAGAATACAATAGAATACAATAGAATACAATAGAATACAATAGGAAATGGGAATAGAATAGGATAGGGAATGGGAATGGGAATGGGAATGGGAATGGGAATGGGGATAGGATAGGATAGGATAGGATAGGATAGGATAGGATAGGATAGGATAGGATAGGATAGGATAGGATAGGATAGGATAGGATATGGTAGGATAGGATAGGCAATGGGAATCGGAATGGGAATGGGAATGGGAATGGGAATAGAACAGAACAGAACAGAACAGAACAGAATAGAATAGAATAGAATAGAATAGAATAGAATAGAAGAATAGGAAAGTGAAAGGTAATGGGAACACCTTGGTAATAGGAATGGGAACGGCAATAGATAGAATAGGATAGGCAATGGGAACGGGAAAGGGAATAGAATAGAGCAGAACAGAACAGAACAGAAAAGAACAGAACAGAACAGAACAGAACAGAACAGAACAGAACAGAACAGAATAGAATAGAATAGGCAATGGGAACGGGAACGGGAATAGAATAGAATAGAATAGGGAATGGGAATGGGAATGGGAATGGGAATGGGAATGGGAATGGGAATGGGAATGGGAATGGGAATGGGAACGGGAACGGGAATGGGAAGGGAATGAATTGGATTGGAACTGGAAATGGAAATGGGAACAGATTAGAATAGAACAGAACAGAACAGAACAGAATAGGGAATGGGAATGGGAATTGGAAGGGATTGGATTGGAACTGGAACTGGAAATTGGAACAGAATAGAACAGAACAGAACAGAACAGGACAGGACAGAACAGAATAGGGAATGGGAATGGGAATGGAATGGGAATGGGAATGGGAATGGGAATGGGAACGGGAACTGGAACGGGAACGGGAAAGGGAAAGGGAAAGGGAAAGGGAAAGGGAATAGAACAGAACAGAACAGAACAGAACAGAATAGAATAAGGAATGGGAACGGGAATAGAATAGAATTGAATAGGAAATGGGAATGGGAATGGGAATGGGAATGGGAATGGGAATTGGAATGGGAACAGAACAGAACAGAAGAGAAGAGAACAGAATAGGGAATGGGAATGGAATGGAATGGGAATGAGAATAGAATAGAATAGAATAGGAAAAAAAAGAATAGAATAGAATAGAATAGAATAGAATAGAATAGAATAGAATAGAATAGAATAGAATAGAATAGAATAGAATATGGAATGGGAATGGGAAAGGGAATAGAATAGGGAATAGAATAGAATAGAATAGAATAGAATAGAATAGAATAGAATAGAATAGAATAGAATAGAATAAGGAATGGCCAAGGTAATGGGAATGGGAACGGTAATGGGAAATGGAAAGGTAATGGGAATGGGAAGTGAACAGAATAGAATAGAATAGAATAGAATAGAATAGAATAGAATAGAATAGAATAGAATAGAATAGAGTAGAATAGAATATGGAATGGCAAAGGTAATGGGAATGGGAATGGGAACGGGAAAGGGAATAGAACAGAACAGAACAGAACAGAACAGAACAGAATAGGCAATTGGAACGGGAATAGAATAGAATAGAATAGGGAATGGGAATGGGAATGGGAATGGGAATGGGAATGGGAATGGGAACGGGAACGGGAATGGGAAGGGAATGAATTGGATTGGAACTGGAAATGGAAATGGGAACAGATTAGAATAGAACAGAACAGAAAAGAACAGAACAGAATAGGGAATGGGAATGGGAATTGGAAGGGATTGGATTGGAACTGGAACTGGAAATTGGAACAGAATAGAACAGAACAGAACACAACAGAACAGGACAGAACAGAATAGGGAATGGGAATGGGAATGGAATGGGAATGGGAATGGGAATGGGAACGGGAACTGGAACGGGAAAGGGAAAGGGAAAGGGAAAGGGAAAGGGAAAGGGAATAGAACAGAACAGAACAGAACAGAACAGAACAGAATAGAATAAGGAATGGGAACGGGAATAGAATAGAATTGAATAGGAAATGGGAATGGGAATGGGAATGGGAATGGGAATGGGAATGGGAATTGGAATGGGAATGAGAATAGAATAGAATAGAATAGGAAAAAAAAGAATAGAATTGAATAGAATAGAATAGAATAGAATAGAATAGAATACAATACAATACAATACAATACAATACAATACAATACAATACAATACAATACAATACAATACAATACAATACAATAGAATACAATAGAATAAGGAATCGGAATGGGAATGGGAATGGGAATGGGAATGGGAATGGGAATGGAATGGGAACGGGAATGTGAACGGGAACGGGAACGGGAACGGGAAAGGGAATAGAACAGAACAGAACAGAACAGAATAGAATAGAATAAGGAATGGGAACGGGAATAGAATACAATAGAATAGGGAATGGGAATGGGAGTGGGAATGAGAAAGTGAATGTGAATGGGAATGGGAATGGGAACGGGAACGGGAAGGGGAACGGGAAGGGAAGGGAATGGATTGGAATGGAAATGGAAATGGAAATGGAAACGGGAACAGAACAGAACAGAATAGGGAATGGGAATGGGCATGGGCATGGGCATGGGCATGGGAATAGAATAGCATAGCATAGCATTACATAGCATAGCATAGCATAGCATAGCATAGCATAGCATAGCATAGCATAGCATAGCATAGCATAGCATAGCATAGAATAGAATAGAATAGAATAGAATACGGAATGGGAATGGGAATGGGAATGGGAATGGGAATGGGAATGGGAATGGGAATGGGAATGGGAATGGGAAGGGAAGGGAATGAATTGGATTGGAACTGGAACTGGAAATGGGAACAGATTAGAATAGAACAGAACAGAACAGAACAGAACAGAATAGGGAATGGGAAGGGGAATGGGAATGGGAATGGGAATGGAATGGGAACGGGAAAGGGAATAGAATAGAACAGAACAGAACAGAACAGAACAGAACAGAACAGAACAGAATAGAATAGAATAGGCAATGGGAACGGGAATAGAATAGGGAATGGGAATGGGAATGGGAATGGGAATGGGAATGGGAATGGGAATGGGAATGGGAATGGGAACGGGAAGGGAAGGGAATGAATTGGATTGGAACTGGAACTGGAAATGGGAACAGATTAGAACAGAATAGGGAATGGGAATGGGAATGGAATGGGAATGGGAATGGGAATGGAATGGGAACAGGAAAGGGAATAGAACAGAACAGAACAGAACAGAACAGAAAAGAACAGAATAGAATAAGGAATGGGAACGGGAATAGAATAGAATTGAATAGGAAATGGGAATGGGAATGGGAATGGGAATGGGAATGGGAACAGAACAGAACAGAACAGAAGAGAACAGAATAGGGAATGGGAATGGAATGGAATGGGAATGAGAATAGAATAGAATAGAATAGAATAGGAAAAAAAAGAATAGAATAGAATAGAATAGAATAGAATAGAATAGAATAGAATAGAATAGAATAGAATCCAATCCAATCCAATCCAATCCAATCCAACCCATTCCAATCCAATCCAATCCAATCCAATCCAATCCAATACAATAGGGAATGGGAATTGGATATGGGAACAGATTAGAATAGAACAGAACAGAACAGAACAGAACAGAATAGGGAATGGGAAGGGGAATGGGAATGGGAATGGAATGGGAACAGGAAAGGGAATAGAACAGAACAGAACAGAACAGAACAGAATAGAATAAGGAATGGGAACGGGAATAGAATAGAATTGAATAGGAAATGGGAATGGGAATGGGAATGGGAATGGGAATTGGAATGGGAACAGAAGAGAAGAGAAGAGAACAGAACAGAATAGGGAATGGGAATGGAATGGAATGGGAATGAGAATAGAATAGAATAGAATAGGAAAAAAAAGAATAGAATAGAATAGAATAGAATAGAATAGAATAGAATAGGGAATGGGAATAGAATAGAATAGAATAGAATAGAATAGAATAGAATAGAATAGAATAGAATAGAATAGAATAGAATCCAATCCAATCCAATCCAATCCAATCCAATCCAATCCATTCCAATCCAATCCAATCCAATACAATACAATACAATACAATACAATACAATACAATAGGAAATGGGAATTGGATAGGATAGGATAGGATAGGATAGGATAGGATAGGATAGGATAGGGAATGGGAATAGAATGGAATGGAATGGAATGGAATGGATTGGAATAGAATAGAATAGAATAGAATAGAATAGAATAGAATAGAATAGAATACAATACAATACAATACAATACAATACAATACAATACAATACAATACAATACAATACAATACAATACAATACAATAGAATAAGGAATGGGAATGGGAATGGGAATGGGAATGGGAATGGAATGGGAACGGGAATGGGAACGGGAACGGGAACGGGAACGGGAAAGGGAATAGAACAGAACAGAACAGAATAGAATAGAATAAGGAATGGGAACGGGAATAGAATACAATAGAATAGGGAATGGGAATGGGCATGGGAATGAGAATGTGAATGGGAATGGGAATGGGAATGGGAATGGGAACGGGAACGGGAACGGGAAGGGAAGGGAATGGATTGGAATGGAAATGGAAATGGAAATGGAAATGGAAACGGGAACAGAACAGAACAGAACAGAATAGGGAATGGGAATGGGCATGGGCATGGGAATAGAATAGCATAGCATAGCATAGCATAGCATAGCATAGCATAGCATAGCATAGCATAGCATAGCATAGCATAGCATAGCATAGCATAGAATAGAATAGAATAGAATAGAATAGAATAGAATAGAATAGAATAGAATAAGGAATGGGAATGGGAATGGGAATGGAATGGGAACAGGAAAGGGAATAGAATAGAATAGAACAGAAGAGAACAGAACAGAACAGAATAGAATAGGCAATGGGAACGGGAATAGAATAGAATAGAATAGGGAATGGGAATGGGAATGGGAATGGAAATGGGAATGGGAATGGGAATGGGAATGGGAACAGAACAGAACAGAAGAGAAGAGAACAGAATAGGGAATGGGAATGGAATGGGAATGGGAATAGAATAGAATAGAATAGAATAGAATAGAATAGAATAGAATAGAATAGGAAAAAAAAGAATAGAATAGAATAGAATAGAATAGAATAGAATAGAATAGAATAGAATAGAATAGAATAGAATAGAATAGAATAGAATAGTATAGTATAGAATAGAATCCAATCCAATCCAATCCAATCCAATCCAATCCAATCCAGTCCAATCCAAATCAATCCAATCCAATCCAATCCAATACAATACAATACAATACAATACAATACAATACAATAGGGAATGGGAATGGGAATGGGAATGGGAATGAGTTGGATTGGAACTGGAACTGGAAATGGGAACAGAATAGAACAGAACAGAACACAACAGAACAGGACAGAACAGAATAGGGAATGGGAATGGGAATAGAATAGAATAGACAAGAATAGAATAGAATAGAATAGGGAATGGGAATGGGAATGGGAATGGAATGGGAATGGGAACGGGAACGGGAACAGAACAGAACAGAAGAGAAGAGAACAGAATAGGGAATGGGAATGGAATGGGAATGGGAATAGAATAGAATAGAATAGAATAGAATAGAATAGAATAGAATAGAATAGAATAGAATAGAATAGAATAGAATAGAATAGAATAGAATAGAATAGAATAGAATAGAATACCATTACATAGCATAGCATAGCATAGCATAGCATAGCATAGCATAGCATAGCATAGAATAGAATAGAATAGAATAGAATAGAATAGAATAGAATAGAATAGAATAGAATAAGGAATGGGAATGGGAATGGAATGGGAACGGGAAAGGGAATAGAATAGAACAGAACAGAACAGAACAGAACAGAATAGGCAATGGGAACGGGAATAGAATAGAATAGAATAGAATAGAATAGAATAGAATAGGGAATGGGAATGGGAATGGGAATGGGAACGGGAACGGGAACGGGAATGAGAATGGGAATGGGAATGGGAATGGGAATGGGAATCGAATCGAATCGTATAGGGAATGGGAATGGGAATGGGAATGGGAATGGGAATGGGAATAGAATAGAATAGAATAGAATAGAATAGAATAGAATAGAATAGAATAGAATAGAATAGAATAGAATAGAATAGAATAGATTAGGTAATGGGAATTGGAATGGAATCGGAACGGGAAAGGGAATAGAATAGAACAGAACAGAACAGAACAGAACAGAACAGAACAGAATAGGCAATGGGAACGGGAATAGAATAGAATAGAATAGGGAATGGGAATGGGAATGGGAATGTGAATGGGAATGGGAATGGGAACGGGAAGGGAATGAATTGAATTGGAACTGGAACTGGAAATGGGAACAGATTAGAATAGAATAGAAGAGAACAGAACAGAACAGAACAGAACAGAATAGGGAATGGGAATGGGAATGGGAATGGAATGGGAATGAGAACGGGAACGGGAACGGGAACGGGAACGGGAATGGGAAAGGGAATAGAACAGAACAGAACAGAATAGAATAGGGAATGGGAATAGAATAGAATAGAATTGAATAGGAAATGGGAATGGGAATGGGAATGGGAATGGGAACAGAACAGAACAGAAGAGAAGAGAACAGAATAGGGAATGGGAATGGAATGGGAATAGAATAGAATAGAATAGAAAAAAAAGAAAAGAAAAGAAAAGAAAAGAAAAGAAAAGAAAAGAAAAGAATACAATACAATACAATACAATACAATACAATACAATACAATACAATACATTACAATACAATAGGGAATGGGAATAGAATGGGATAGGATAGGATAGGATAGGATAGAATAGAATAGAATAGAATAGAATAGAATAGAATAGAATAGAATAGAATAGAATAGAATAGAATGCAATACAATACAATACAATAAAATAAAATACAATAGAATAGAATACAATAGAATAAGGAATGGGAATGGGAATGGGAATGGGAATGGGAATGGGAATGGGAATGGGAATGGAACGGGAACGGGAACGGGAACGGGAACGGGAAAGGGAATAGAACAGAACAGAACAGAATAGAATAGAATAGGGAATGGGAATGGGAATGGGAATGGGAATGGGAATGGGAATGGGAACGGGAATGGGAACGGGAACGGGCAGGGAAGGGAATGGATTGGAATGGAAATGGAAATGGAAATGGAAACGGGAACAGAACAGAACATAACAGAATAGGGAATGGGAATTGGCATGGGAATGGGAATAGAATAGCATAGCATAGCATAGCATTACATAGCATAGCATAGCATAGCATAGCATAGCATAGAATAGAATAGAATAGAATAGAATAGAATAGAATAGAATAGAATAGAATAGAATAGAATAGAATAGAATAGAGAATGGGAATGGAATGGGAATGAGAACGGGAACGGGAACGGGAATGGGAATGGGAATGGGAAAGGGAATAGAACAGAACAGAACAGAACAGAACAGAACAGAACAGAATAGAATAGGGAATGGGAATATAATAGAATTGAATAGGAAATGGGAATGGGAATGGGAATGGGAATGGGAACAGAACAGAACAGAACAGAAGAGAAGAGAACAGAATAGGGAATGGGAATGGAATGGGAATAGAATAAAATAGAATACAATACAATACAATAGGGAATGGGAATAGAATGGGATAGGATAGGATAAGATAGGATAGGATAGGAAAGGATAGGATAGGATAGGATAGGATAGGATAGGATAGGATAGGATAGGATAGGATAGGATAGGATAGGATAGGATAGGATAGGATAGGATAGGATAGGATAGGATAGGGAATGGGAATAGAATAGAATAGAATAGAATAGAATAGAATAGAATAGAATAGAATAGAATAGAATAGAATAGAATAGAATAGAATAGAATACAATACAATACAATACAATACAATACAATACAATACAATACAATACAATACAATAGAATAAGGAATGGGAATGGGAATGGGAAAGGGAATGGGAATGGAATGGGAATGGGAACGGGAACCCGAACGGGAACGGGAACGGGAACGGGAAAGGGAATAGAACAGAACAGAACAAAATAGAATAGAATAGGGAATGGGAATGGGAATGGGAATGGGAATGAGAATGGGAATGGGAATGGGAATGGGAATGGGAATGGGAATGGGAACGGGAACGGGAACGGGAAGGGAAGGGAATGGATTGGAATGGAAATGGAAATGGAAATGGAAACGGGAAGAGAACAGAACAATACAATACAATACAATACAATACAATACAATACAATACAATACAATACAATAGGGAATGGGAATGGGAATGGGCATGGGAATAGAATAGCATAGCATAGCATTACATAGCATAGCATAGCATAGCATAGCATAGCATAGCATAGCATAGCATAGCATAGCATAGAATAGAATAGAATAGAATAGAATAGAATAGGGAATGGGAATGGGAATGGAATAGGACTGGGAAAGGGAATAGAACAGAACAGAACAGAACAGAACAGAACAGAACAGAACAGAATAGGCAATGGGAACGGGAATAGAATAGAATAGGGAATGGGAATGGGAATGAGAATGGGAATGGGAATGGGAATGGGAACGGGAACGGGAACGGGAAGGGAATGAATTGGATTGGAACTGGAACTGAAAATTGGAACAGATTAGAATAGAACAGAACAGAACATCACAGAACAGAACAGAACAGAACAGAATAGGGAATGGGAATGGGAATGGGAATAGGAATAGAATAGAATAGAATAGAATAGAATAGAATAGAATAGATTAGAATAGAATAGAATAGAATAGAATAGAATAGAATAGAATAGAATAGAATAGAATAGAATAAGGAATGGGAATGGGAATGGGAATGGGAATGGAATGGGAATGGGAACGGGAACGGGAAAGGGAAAGGGAAAGGGAATAGAACAGAACAACAGAACAGAACAGAACAGAACAGAATAGAATAGGGAATGGGAATAGAATAGAATAGAATAGAATAGAATAGAATAAGGAATGGGAATGGGAATAGGAATGGGAATGGAATGGGAATGGGAATGGGAACGGGAACGGGAAAGGGAAAGGGAAAGGGAATAGAACAGAACAGAACAGAACAGAACAGAATAGGGAATGGGAATGGGAGTGGGAATGGGAATGGGAATAGAATAGAATAGAATAGAATAGAATAGAATAGAATAGAATAGAATAGAATAGAATAGAATAGAATAAGGAATGGGAATGGGAATGGGAATGGGAATGGGAACGGGAAAGGGAAAGGGAATAGAACAGAACAGAACAGAACAGAACAGAACAGAACAGAACAGAATAGAATAGGGAATGGGAATAGAATAGAATTGAATAGGAAATGGGAATGGGAATGGGAATGGAAATGGGAACAGAACAGAACAGAACAGAATAGGGAATGGGAATTGGAATGGAATCGGAACGGGAAAGGGAATAGAATAGAACAGAACAGAACAGAACAGAACAGAACAGAACAGAACAGAATAGGCAATGGGAACGGGAATAGAATAGAATAGAATAGGGAATGGGAATGGGAATGGGAATGTGAATGGGAATGGGAATGGGAACGGGAAGGGAATGAATTGGATTGGAACTGGAACTGGAAATGGGAACAGATTAGAATAGAATAGAAGAGAAGAGAAGAGAACAGAACAGAACAGAACAGAACAGAACAGGGAATGGGAATGGGAATGGGAATGGGAATGGAATGGGAATGAGAACGGGAACGGGAACGGGAACGGGAACGGGAATGGGAAAGGGAATAGAACAGAACAGAACAGAATAGAATAGGGAATGGGAATAGAATAGAATAGAATTGAATAGGAAATGGGAATGGGAATGGGAATGGGAATGGGAATGGGAACAGAACAGAACAGAACAGAAGAGAACAGAATAGGGAATGGGAATGGAATGGGAATAGAATAGAATAGAATAGAAAAAAAAGAAAAGAAAAGAAAAGAAAAGAATACAATACAATACAATACAATACAATACAATACAATACAATACAATACAATACATTACAATACAATAGGGAATGGGAATAGAATGGGATAGGATAGGATAGGATAGGATAGGATAGAATAGAATAGAATAGAATAGAATAGAATAGAATAGAATAGAATAGAATAGAATAGAATAGAATAGAATAGAATAGAATAGAATAGAATGCAATACAATACAATACAATAAAATACAATACAATAGAATAGAATACAATAGAATAAGGAATGGGAATGGGAATGGGAATGGGAATGGGAATGGGAATGGGAATGGGAATGGAACGGGAACGGGAACGGGAACGGGAAAGGGAATAGAACAGAACAGAACAGAATAGAATAGAATAGGGAATGGGAATGGTAATGGGAATGGGAATGGGAACGGGAATGGGAACGGGAACGGGAAGGGAAGGGAATGGATTGGAATGGAAATGGAAATGGAAGTGGAAACGGGAACAGAACAGAACATAACAGAATAGGGAATGGGAATGGGCATGGGAATGGGAATAGAATAGCATAGCATAGCATAGCATTACATAGCATAGCATAGCATAGCATAGCATAGCATAGCATAGAATAGAATAGAATAGAATAGAATAGAATAGAATAGAATAGGGAATGGGAATGGAATGGGAATGAGAACGGGAACGGGAACGGGAATGGGAATGGGAAAGGGAATAGAACAGAACAGAACAGAACAGAACAGAATAGAATAGGGAATGGGAATATAATAGAATTGAATAGGAAATGGGAATGGGAATGGGAATGGGAATGGGAACAGAACAGAACAGAAGAGAAGAGAACAGAATAGGGAATGGGAATGGAATGGGAATAGAATAAAATAGAATAGAATAGAAAAAAAAGAAAAGAAAAGAAAAGAAAAGAAAAGAAAAGAATAGAATAGAATAGAATACAATACAATACAATACAATACAATAAAATAAAATACAATACAATACAATAGGGAATGGGAATAGAATGGGATAGGATAGGATAAGATAGGATAGGATAGGATAGGATAGGATAGGATAGGATAGGATAGGATAGGATAGGATAGGATAGGATAGGATAGGATAGGATAGGATAGGATAGGATAGGGAATGGGAATAGAATAGAATAGAATAGAATAGAATAGAATAGAATAGAATACAATACAATACAATACAATACAATACAATACAATACAATACAATACAATACAATACAATACAATACAATACAATACAATACAATACAATAGGGAATGGGAATGGGCATGGGCATGGGAATAGAATAGCATAGCATAGCATTACATAGCATAGCATAGCATAGCATAGCATAGCATAGCATAGCATAGCATAGCATAGCATAGCATAGCATAGCATAGAATAGAATAGAATAGAATAGAATAGGGAATGGGAATGGGAATGGAATAGGACTGGGAAAGGGAATAGAACAGAACAGAACATCACAGAACAGAACAGAACAGAACAGAATAGGCAATGGGAACGGGAATAGAATAGAATAGGGAATGGGAATGGGAATGGGAATAGGAATGGGAATGAGAATGGGAATGGGAATGGGAATGGGAACGGGAACGGGAACGGGAAGGGAATGAATTGGATTGGAACTGGAACTGGAAATTGGAACAGATTAGAATAGAACAGAACAGAACAGAACATCACAGAACAGAACAGAACAGAATAGGGAATGGGAATGGGAATGGGAATAGGAATGGGAATGGGAATGGGAACGGGAACGGGAACGGGAAAGGGAAAGGGAAAGGGAATAGAACAGAACAGAACAGAACAGAACAGAACAGAATAGAATAGGGAATGGGAATAGAATAGAATAGAATAGAATAGAATAGAATAGAATAGAATAGAATAAGGAATGGGAATGGGAATGGGAATGGGAATGGAATGGGAATGGGAATGGGAATGGGAACGGGAACGGGAAAGGGAAAGGGAAAGGGAATAGAACAGAACAGAACAGAACAGAACAGAACAGAATGGGGAATGGGAATGGGAATGGGAATGGGAATAGAATAGAATAGAATAGAATAGAATAGAATAGAATAGAATAGAATAGAATAGAATAGAATAAGGAATGGGAATGGGAATGGGAATGGAATGGGAATGGGAATGGGAATGGGAACGGGAACGGGAAAGGGAAAGGGAATAGAACAGAACAGAACAGAACAGAACAGAACAGAACAGAACAGAAGAGAAGAGAATAGAATAGGGAATGGGAATAGAATAGAATAGAATAGGGAATGGGAATAGAATAGAATTGAATAGGAAATGGGAATGGGAATGGGAATGGAAATGGGAACAGAACAGAACAGAACAGAATAGGGAATGGGAATGGGCATGGGAATGGGCATGGGAATAGAATAGCATAGCATAGCATAGCATTACATAGCATAGCATAGCATAGCATAGCATAGCATAGCATAGCATAGCATAGCATAGCATAGCATAGCATAGCATAGCATAGAACAGAACAGAACAGAACAGAATAGGGAATGGGAATGGGAATGGGAATGGGAATGGGAATGGGAATGGGAATGGGAATGGAATGGAATGGAAATGGGAACAGAACAGAACAGAACAGAACAAAACAGAACAGAACAGAACAGAATAGAATAGGGAATGGGAATTTTGGAAGGGAATGAATTGGAATGAAACTGGAAATGGACATGGGAACAGAACAGAATAGAATAGAATAGAATAGAATAGAATAGAATAGAATAGAATAGAATAGAATAAAATAGAATAGAATAGAATACAATACAATACAATACAATACAATACAATACAATAGAATACAATACCATAAAATACAATACAATACATTACAATACAATAGGGAATGGGAATAGGATAGGATAAGATAGGATAGGATAGGATAGAATAGGATAGGATAGGATAGGATAGGATAGGATAGGACAGGACAGGACAGCACAGCACAGCACAGCACAGGAAAGGACAGGACAGGACAGGACAGGACAGGATAGGATAGGATAGGATAGGATAGGATAGGATAGGACAGGACAGGACAGGACAGGACAGGATAGGATAGGATAGGATAGGATATTATAGGATAGAATAGGGAATGGGAACGGGAATGGGAATGGGAATTGGAAGGGAATGAATTGGATTGGAACTGGAACTGGAAATTGGAACAGAATAGAATAGAACACAACAGAACAGAGCACAACAGAACAGGACAGGAAAGAACAGAACAGAACAGAGCAGAACAGGGAATGAGAATGGGAATGGGAATGGGAATGGGAATGGGAATGGGAATGGGAATCGAATCGAATAGGGAATGGGAATGGGAATGGGAATAGAATAGAATAGAATAGAATAGAATAGAATAGAATAGAATAGAATAGAATAGGGAATGGGAATGGGAATGGGAATGGGAATGGGAACGGGAAGGGAATGAATTGGATTGGAACTGGAACTGGAAATGGGAACAGATTAGAATAGAACAGAACAGAACAGAACAGAACAGAACAGAATAGGGAATGGGAATGGGAATGGGAATTGGAAGGGATTGGATTGGAACTGGAAATGGAAATTGGAACAGAATAGAACAGGACAGAACAGAACACAACACAACACAACAGGACAGAACAGAATAGGGAATGGGAATGGGAATAGAATCCAATAGAATAGAATAGAATAGAATAGAATAGAATAGAATAGAATAGAATAGAATAGAATAGAATAGAATAAGGAATGGGAATGGGAATGGAATGGGAATGGGAATGGGAACGGGAATGGGAATGGAAAGGGAAAGGGAAAGGGAATAGAACAGAACAGAACAGAACAGAACAGAACAGAATAGAATAGAATAGGGAATGGGAATAGAATAGAATTGAATAGGAAATGGGAATGGGAATGGGAATGGGAATGGGAATGGGAATGGGAACAGAACAGAACAGAAGAGAACAGAATAGGGAATGGGAATGGAATGGAATGGGAATGGGAATGGGAATAGAATAGAATAGAATAGAAAAAAAAGAAAAGAAAAGAAAAGAAAAGAATAGAATACAATACAATACAATACAATACAATACAATACAATACAATACAATACTATACAATACAACACAATACAATACAATACATTACAATACAATAGGGAATGGGAATAGAATTGGATAGGATAGGATAGGATAGGATAGGACAGGATAGGATAGGATAGGATAGGATAGGATACGGAATGGGAATAGAATAGAATAGAATAGAATAGAATAGAATAGAATAGAATAGAATAGAATAGAATAGAATAGAATAGAATAGAATAGAATAGAATAGAATAGAATAGGGAATGGGAATAGAATAGAATAGAATAGAATAGAATAGAATAGAATAGAATAGGGAATGGGAATGGGAATGGGAATGGGAATGGGAATGGAATGGGAACGGGAAAGGGAATAGAATAGAACAGAACAGAACAGAACAGAACAGAACAGAACAGAACAGAATAGGCAATGGGAACGGGAATAGAATAGAATAGAATAGGGAATGGGAATGGGAATGGGTATGTGAATGGGAATGGGAACGGGAACGGGAACGGGAAGGGAAGGGAAGGGAATGGATTGGATTGGAACTGGAACTGGAAATGGGAACAGATTAGAATAGAACAGAACAGAACAGAACAGAATAGGGAATGGGAATGGGAATTGGAAGGGATTGGATTGGAACTGGAACTGGAAATTGGAACAGAATAGAACAGAACAGAACACAACAGAACAGGACAGAACAGAATAGGGAATGGGAATGGGAATCCAATGGGAATGGGAATGGGAACGGGAACGGGAAAGGGAAAGGGAAAGGGAAAGGGAAAGGGAATAGAACAGAACAGAACAGAACAGAATAGAATAGGGAATGGGAACGGGAATAAAATAGAATTGAAAAGGAAATGGGAATGGGAATGGGAATGGGAATGGGAATGGGAATGGGAATGGGAATGGGAATAGAATCCAATAGAATAGAATAGAATAGAATAGAATAGAATAGAATAGAATAGAATAGAATAGAATAGAATAGAATAGAATAGAATAGAATAGAATAGAATAGAATAGGGAATGGGAATGGAATGGAATGGAAATGGGAACAGAACAGAACAGAACAGAACAGAACAGAATAGAATAGGGAATGGGAATTTTGGAAGGGAATGAATTGGAATGAAACTGGAAATGGACATGGGAACAGAATAGAATAGAACAGAATAGAATAGAATAGAATAGAACACAATACAATAGAATACAATAGAATACAATAGAATACAATAGAATACAATACAATACAATACAATACAATACAATACAATACAATACAATACCATAAAATACAATACAATACATTACAATACAATAGGGAATGGGAATAGGATAGGATAGGATAGGATAGGATAGGACAGGACAGCACAGCACAGCACAGCACAGCACAGCACAGCACAGCACAGCACAGGACAGGACAGGACAGGACAGGACAGGATAGGATAGAATAGGGAATGGGAACGGGAATGGGAATGGGAATGGGAATGGGAATTGGAAGGGAATGAATTGGATTGGAACTGGAACTGGAAATGGGAACAGATTAGAATAGAACAGAACAGAACAGAACAGAACAGAATAGGGAATGGGAATGGGAATTGGAAGGGATTGGATTGGAACTGGAACTGGAAATTTGAACAGAATAGAACAGGACAGAACAGAACACAACAGAACAGGACAGAACAGAATAGGGAATGGGAATGGGAATAGAATCCAATAGCATAGAATAGAATAGAATAGAATAGAATAGAATAGAATAGAATAGAATAGAATAGAATAGAATAGAATAGAATAGAATAGAATAGAATAGAATAGAATAGAATAGAATAGAATAGAATATTTATTTATTTATTTTATTTATTGCGATTTATATGCCGCCTTTCTCCCTAGGGACTCAAGGCGGCTTACAAAATGACAACTTCAATACAAATCACAATACAATACCAAATTAAAATCAGTAACCCAATTAAAAACGATTTAAAATTATACCAGTGTACCCCCAAACGGATCAGTTTAATTGGCGGAAGAGCCACGTCTTCAGTTCGCGACGGAAGGAAAGAAGGTCGGGGGCTGTCCTGAGCTCAGTGGGCAATCCATTCCAGAGGGTCGGGGCTCCCACAGAGAACGCCCTCCCACTGGGGGTCGTCAGCCGACATTGTTTGGCCGACGGCACCCTGAGGAGGCCGACTCTGTGAGAGCGCACAGGACGATGGGAGAACGGCTGGAGATGGTCCTGCAAGTACCCCGGGCCTAAGCCATGAATAGAATAGAATAGAATAGAATAGAATAGAATAGAATAGAATAGAATAGAATAGAATAAGGAATGGGAATGGGAATGGAATGGGAATGGGAATGGGAACGGGAACGGGAACGGGAAAGGAAAGGGAAAGGGAAAGGGAAAGGGAATAGAACAGAACAGAACAGAACAGAACAGAATAGAATAGGGAATGGGAATAGAATAGAATTGAATAGGAAATGGGAATGGGAATGGGAATGGGAATGGGAATGGGAATGGGAATGGGAACAGAACAGAACAGAAGAGAACAGAATAGGGAATGGGAATGGAATGGAATGGGAATGGGAATGGGAATGGGAATAGAATAGAATAGAATAGAAAAAAAAGAAAATTAAAGAAAAGAAAAGAATAGAATAGAATAGAATAGAATAGAATAGAATACAATACAATACAATACAATACAATACAATACAATACAATACAATACAATACAATACAATACAATACAAACTATACTATACTATACAATACAATACAATACAATACATTACAATACAATAGGGAATGGGAATAGAATGGGATAGGATAGGATAGGATAGGACAGGATAGGATAGGATAGGATAGGATAGGATAGGATACGGAATGGGAATAGAATAGAATAGAATAGAATAGAATAGAATAGAATAGAATAGGGAATGGGAATAGAATAGAATAGAATAGAATAGAATAGAATAGAATACAATACAATACAATACAATACAATACAATACAATACAATACAATACAATACAATACAATACAATACAATAGAATAGAATACAATAGAATAAGGAATGGGAATGGGAATGGGAATGGGAATGGGAATGGAATGGGAACGGGAACGGGAACGGGAACGGGAACGGGAAAGGGAATAGAACAGAACAGAACAGAATAGAATAGAATAGGGAATGGGAACGGGAATAGAATACGATAGAATAGGGAATTGGAATGGAATGGAATGGAATAGAATAGAATAGAATAGAATAGAATAGAATAGAATAGAATAGAATAGAATAGAATAGGGAATGGGAATGGGAATGGGAATGGGAATGGGAATGAATGGGAACGGGAAAGGGAATAGAATAGAACAGAACAGAACAGAACAGAACAGAACAGAACAGAATAGGCAATGGGAACGGGAATAGAATAGAATACAATAGGGAATGGGAATGGGAATGGGAATGGGAATGGGAATGGGAATGGGAATGGAAATGGGAATGGGAACGGGAAGGGAATGAATTGGATTGGAACTGGAACTGGAAATGGGAACAGATTAGAACAGAACAGAACAGAACAGAATAGGGAATGGGAATGGGAATAGAATCCAATAGAATAGAATAGAATAGAATAGAATAGAATAGAATAGAATAGAATAGAATAGAATAGGGAATGGGAATGGGAATGGGAAGGGAATGGGAATGGGAATGGGAACGGGAACGGGAAAGGGAAAGGGAATTGGAAGGGATTGGATTGGAACTGGAACTGGAAATTGGAACAGAATAGAACAGAACAGGACAGAACAGAATAGGGAATGGGAATGGGAATAGAATCCAATAGAATAGAATAGAATAGAATAGAATAGAATAGAATAGAATAGAATAGAATAGGGAATGGGAATGGGAATGGGAAGGGAATGGGAATGGGAATGGGAACGGGAACGGGAAAGGGAAAGGGAATAGAACAGAACAGAAGAGAAGAGAAGAGAATAGAATAGGGAATGGGAATAGAATAGACTTGAATAGGAAATGGGAATGGGAATGGGAATGGGAATGGGAATGGGAACAGAATAGAACAGAAAAGAACAGAATAGGGAATGGGAATGGAATGGAATGGAAATGGGAACAGAACAGAACAGAACAGAACAGAACAGAACAAAACAGAACAGAACAGAACAGAACAGAATAGAATAGGGAATGGGAATTTTGGAAGGGAATGAATTGTAATGAAACTGGAAATGGACATGGGAACAGAATAGAATAGAACAGAATAGAATAGAATAGAATAGAATAGAATAGAATAGAATAGAATAGAACACAATACAATAGAATACAATAGAATACAATAGAATACAATAGAATACAATAGAATACAATAGAATACAATACAATACAATACCATAAAATACAATACAATACATTACAATACAATAGGGAATGGGAATAGGATAGGATAGGATAGGATAGGATAGGACAGCACAGCACAGCACAGCACAGCACAGAACAGCACAGGACAGGACAGGACAGGACAGGACAGGATAGGATAGAATAGGGAATGGGAATGGGAATGGGAATGGGAATGGGAATGGGAATGGGAATGGGAATGGGAATTGGAAGGGAATGAATTGGATTGGAACTGGAACTGGAAATTGGAACAGAATAGAATAGAACACAACAGAACAGAACACAACAGAACAGGACAGGAAAGAACAGAACAGAACAGAGCAGAACAGGGAATGGGAATGGGAATGGGAATGGGAATGGGAATGGAATGGAATGGAAATGGGAACAGAACAGAACAGAACAGAACAGAACAGAACAAAACAGAACAGAACAGAATAGAATAGGGAATGGGAATTTTGGAAGGGAATGAATTGGAATGAAACTGGAAAGGGACATGGGAACAGAACAGAATAGAATAGAATAGAATAGAATAGAATAGAATAGAATAGAATAGAATAGAATAGAATAGAATAGAATAGAATAGAATAGAATAAAATACAATACAATACAATACAATACAATACAATACAATACAATACAATACAATACAATACATAACAATACAATAGGGAATGGGAATAGGATAGGATAGGATAGGATAGGATAGGATAGGATAGGATAGGATAGGATAGGATAGGATAGGATAGGACAGGACAGGACAGGACAGCAAAGCACAGCACAGGACAGGACAGGACAGGACAGGACAGGATAGGATAGGATAGGATAGGATATTATAGGATAGAATAGGGAATGGGAACGGGAACGGGAATGGGAATTGGAAGGGAATGAATTGGATTGGAACTGGAACTGGAAATTGGAACAGAATAGAATAGAACACAACAGAACAGAGCACAACAGAACAGGACAGGAAAGAACAGAACAGAACAGAGCAGAACAGGGAATGAGAATGGGAATGGGAATGGGAATGGGAATGGGAATGGGAATGGAAATGGGAATGGGAATCGAATCGAATCGAATAGGGAATGGGAATGGGAATGGGAATAGAATAGAATAGAATAGGGAATGGGAATGGGAATGGGAAGGGAATGGGAATGGGAATGGGAACGGGAACGGGAACGGGAACGGGAAAGGGAAAGGGAATAGAACAGAACAGAACAGAACAGAACAGAACAGAAGAGAATAGAATAGGGAATGGGAATAGAATAGACTTGAATAGGAAATGGGAATGGGAATGGGAATGGGAATGGGAACAGAATAGAACAGAAAAGAACAGAATAGGGAATGGGAATGGAATGGAATGGAATGGAAATGGGAACAGAACAGAACAGAACAGAACAGAACAGAACAAAACAAAACAGAACAGAACAGAACAGAACAGAACAGAACAGAATAGAATAGGGAATGGGAATTTTGGAAGGGAATGAATTGGAATGAAACTGGAAATGGACATGGGAACAGAATAGAATAGAACAGAATAGAATAGAATAGAATAGAATAGAACACAATACAATAGAATACAATAGAATACAATAGAATACAATACAATACAATACAATACAATACCATAAAATACAATACAATACATTACAATACAATAGGGAATGGGAATAGGATAGGATAGGATAGGATAGGATAGGATAGGACAGCACAGCACAGCACAGCACAGCACAGGACAGGACAGGACAGGACAGGACAGGACAGGACAGGATAGGATAGAATAGGGAATGGGAATGGGAATGGAATCGGAACGGGAAAGGGAATAGAATAGAACAGAACAGAAAAGAACAGAACAGAACAGAACAGAACAGAACAGAACAGAATAGAATAGGGAATGGGAACGGGAATAGAATAGAATTGAATAGGAAATAGGAATGGGAATGGGAATGGGAATAGAATAGAATAGAATAGAATAGAATAGAATAGAATAATAGAATAGAATAGAATAGAATAGAATAAGGAATGGGAATGGGAATGGAATGGGAATGGGAACGGGAATTGGAACGGGAATGGGAATGGGAAAGGGAAGGAATAAAACAGAACAGAACAGAACAGAATATAATAGGGAATGGGAACGGCAATAGAATAGAATAGAATAGGAAAAAAAAGAAAAGAAAAGAAAAGAAAAGAATAGAATAGAATAGGGAATGGGAATAGAATAGAATAGAATAGAATAGAATAGAATAGAATAGAATAGAATAGAATAGAATAGAATAGGGAATGGGAATGGGAATAGAATAGAATAGAATAGAATAGAATAGAATAGAATAGAATAGAATAGAATACAATACAATACAATACAATACAATACAATACAATACAATACAATACAATACAATACAATACAATACAATACTGTTGTAGGAAAAATAACGGACTAGGACAAGCTCTTCAGTGCAGGAAAGAGTTTTTATTTGCGCAAAGGTTCAAACAGTCCGAGGACCACGAAACAAAAGTCTGAACAGTGATGACTGATTTCAACCAGATATTTATACAGTATAAAGACAAAGTTATTACGAAGAGTGCAACATTTCGCACGTAGAAGTTACCCTTTAATCTATCTCTAGGAAAGACATAACAGCCTGATTCCCACAGGCTCAGGTTCTCAGCTCCGGAGCTCAAGACATAATAAAAGAGGAGATAAGGGGCTCAAAGGCGCCTCAAGAGCAGTAAAAAGGACAGTAAGGGAAGCAGTTTTTCTTCTCTAGGATATACATGACATTTGAGGTGTAATAAACAGTAAACAACAGGATGTATCTGTTTAGGGTCAGTTTGCCCTTTTACAATGCTGTACCTACGTCAAATACCTTGTATCAATTCAGCACCTTGGCACGGAAGAGGCACTTCTGCCTTGACCAAAGATTTGGATTTCTAATATTTAAGTTTTATCCCAATATCGAATCCTAGCCTGGCTCATACCCCCCTTTGTGACTCATCTGAGATAACCAGACGAGTCACACCTCTAAGTCCTCTTCCTGCTGGAGCCTTTTATAATCCCACATAGCCATCACCTGAGCAGTAGTCTTACGTTCCACCAGCAAGGATAGACTTTTAGAGATAGTTTTAACAAACAGAGGTAAAATACATGGGAGAAAAATACACCCTGCAGCTATTAGTCCTACCAGGCCAAAAATGGCCTGCAGGCCAGGTAACTTTGGCCACCATCCTGAAAACATATCCTGTAAATTAAGGCCTTTCCATGTCTGGACTGGCACATGAGCTATTTTAACCATTTTATCTGTTATTTCCTTAATAACTTTTCCACTTTCATCAACTTCTATACAGCAATTAGTCAAATTAAACTTTCCACATACCCCTCCTTCCTTAGCTAACAAATAATCTAAAGCTAATCTATTCTGCATAATATATGTCCTTGATTTGACACTTTCCCTAGCTAATTGAGTAAGACCTTTCACAGTTTCATTGGTAATGATTTCAACCACCGCTTGCAGACGAATTAAACGGTTCAGAATGTATATAGGGGTCCGATAGCCATACATGCCATCTTCCGCCCATGTAGCTGGTCCATAAACCTCAATAATTCGCTCTGCGGGCCATTCTTCACTCCCCCAACTACGTTGGTTACCTCCAACCTTAACCTTTCCTATTGCCGATGTATCTACATGCCTTCTTTGTCTTAAATTTCCCACCTCATCATATACCGGGACACCTAACACCTGTCGGGTTTTAAGGGGAAGCAAAAAGAATCCAGGCCTAATTAATCCCAAGACACAGGCACCACACCAGGATCTAGGTAGAACCCCATATGCCATCTTACCACATATCCAGTATAGCCCATCAGGAGCCAGCCATTCAAGGGTCTGATTATCTGGATCCTTTAAAAAGGATAACCCGTTTACTTTAAACAAAGTAAAAGAGGCAGAAGTGCCTCTTCCGTGCCAAGGTGCTGAATTGATACAAGGTATTTGACGTAGGTACAGCATTGTAAAAGGGCAAACTGACCCTAAACAGATACATCCTGTTGTTTACTGTTTATTACACCTCAAATGTCATGTATATCCTAGAGAAGAAAAACTGCTTCCCTTACTGTCCTTTTTATTGCTCTTGAGGCGCCTTTGAGCCCCTTATCTCCTCTTTTATTATGTCTTGAGCTCCGGAGCTGAGAACCTGAGCCTGTGGGAATCAGGCTGTTATGTCTTTCCTAGAGATAGATTAAAGGGTAACTTCTACGTGCGAAATGTTGCACTCTTCGTAATAACTTTGTCTTTATACTGTATAAATATCTGGTTGAAATCAGTCATCACTGTTCAGACTTTTGTTTCGTGGTCCTCGGACTGTTTGAACCTTTGCGCAAATAAAAACTCTTTCCTGCACTGAAGAGCTTGTCCTAGTCCGTTATTTTTCCTACAACAGCTGGCACCCATTGATGTAATAGTCTCTTCCTAATGCCAATTCTAAAGCCGTTTTTCCCATGTGTGTTGTTTCATGGGCTAGGCGTCCTAGTGTCCATGCCATTGAGGCTGGTACGAAAATCCTCCTGTCTGGTAATACATACCACCCATCCTCAACCTGGGCTTTCAAGTCTGTCACTGCTTTCACACTTTCCTGTTGCGTATATGTTGGTTTAATTTCAGGGGGAATAACCCCTAAATCCATTGCTACACAGACAGATAAGTCGGGCAAAGGCCCCTCTTGCTTCGCCGCTTCCCTTGCCTCCACATCCGCTGCTCTATTCCCTATAGCTACCTTATCATCTCCTCTTTGATGTCCTTTACAATGCATCACTGCTACTTTCTTTGGTTTATTTACAGCTTCAATCAGGCGGCTAATAAGATGTCCATGCAAAATACTTTTCCCTGCTGAATCTCTAAACCCTCGTTCCTTATAAACAGCCCCATGTGCATGTAAAGTAAGGAATGCATATTTACTATCAGTCCACACATTCAATGTTTCTCCCTCAGCCCTTTCTAAGGCACGTATCAATGCCCACAACTCAGCCACCTGTGCACTATGTCCACTTCCTAAAGGTCCGCTTTCCACCACTCCTTCATCATCTACAATGGCATATCCAGACACCCGATATCCATCTACAATATAACTGGATCCGTCCGTATACCAATTGAACTGTGCATTGGGTAATGGGATATCCGTTAAATCAGGGCGGGTGGAATAAACTTTGTCTAATACCTGTAAACAATTGTGTTGGGTATCTACTTCCGTTGGCAATAACGTAGCCGGATTCAACCTATTAGACATTACCAAACGCACCTGGGGGTTCTCAATCATGATTGCCTGATACTTTGCCAATCTCTGTCCACTAATCCATAAGTGTCCTTTAGCATCCAAGACGGACTGTACCGCATGGGGAGAGTGCACATTTATTGGACAGGAAAAAGTAAGTTTATTACAATCCTGAATTAATTCTGCAATTGCAGCCAACACTTTTAAACAATGCGGCCAGCCTCGCGCCACTCCATCCAACTGTTTTGATAAGTATGCTACTGGTTGTTGCCAACTTCCCAACGGTTGAGTAAGCACCCCCACTGCAATATTTCTGCTTGTATCTACATACAAATTAAAAGGCTTCTGCAAATTCGGTAAGGCTAACGCCGGCGCCTGAGTCAGCGCAAGTTTTATATCTTTAAAGGCTTTTTTCTGTTCTCCCCCCCACTCAAGGGGTTCTGTATTAGCGCCCCTGGTGGCTGCATACAAGGGTGCTGCCATCAAAGCAAAGTTGGGGATCCAAATACGACAAAAGCCAGCCAACCCTAAAAAGCTTCTCAGTTGTCTCTTCGTTCTAGGTTCGGCCAGCATCAAAACTGCCTGTTTCCGCTCCGGTCCTAAAGCCCTGTGTCCTTTCTCAATATCATAACCCAAGTACCTCACCCTCTCTTTCACCAGTTGAGCTTTCTTCCTTGATACCCGATACCCACACTCGAGCAACAAGTCTAATAACATTTTAGTATTGTCCCAGCATAAATCCTCTGTCTGTCCAGTCACTAAAACATCATCAACATATTGTAAAATTGTATCCCCCGGTTGCTGAGGCATGTAGTACTGCAAATCCCTAGCCAGCGCTGTTCCAAACAATGTCGGGGAATTTTTAAACCCCTGTGGCAACCTAGTCCATGTGTATTGCATTTTTGTGCCCGTATGAGGGTTCTCCCACTCAAAAGCGAACAGCGGCTGGCTTGATGGATGAATAGGAATTGTAAAGAAGGCATCCTTCAAATCAACTACAGAAAACCACCCCGCCTGGGGTGGGATCAAACTTAACAAAGTATATGGATTAGACACGGCCGGGTGTAAGGTAACTGTTCGGCTATTCACAAATCTCAAATCCTGGGCCGGGCGAAAAGACCCATCTGCCTTTTTAATCGGGATAATTGGGGTATTCCATGGGGATTGAGTAGGCACCAAAACACCCGCTTCCAAATATTTCTGTATACTCTCATAAATAGCATAGATCGCTTCCCATGAAACGGGCCGTTGCCTTATTCTGACTGGCATTGCTCCCGGTTTTAGCTCGACCACCACTGGAGGGTGGTGTGCTGCAAAACCTGGTGGATTGTCCTCCGCCCACAAACCCGGCACGCCAAACATCCTCCACTTTTCCTCCTTTTCCTTCTCACCGACCTGTCTCCCTATCATCAACCTCCAAATTTCCTCCGGAGAATGCCTTATGGTCATTTTCTGACTGCCTTCATCAAAAGAAATTGTTGCCCCTAATTTGCTCAGCAGATCCCTGCCTAGCAATGGAATAGGGCACTCAGGGATATACAAAAATTCATGTTGGATTTCAGCTCCTTTAAAATCACACATCACAGGCTTTAGGACCTGCCGTCCCATAATCTGTCCTGATACCCCCTGAACCTGGATTTTACGTGATCCAGGGGCTGCAATTTGCTTATTTACAACTGATCCAGGCTAGGATTCGATATTGGGATAAAACTTAAATATTAGAAATCCAAATCTTTGGTCAAGGCAGAAGTGCCTCTTCCGTGCCAAGGTGCTGAATTGATACAAGGTATTTGACGTAGGTACAGCATTGTAAAAGGGCAAACTGACCCTAAACAGATACATCCTGTTGTTTACTGTTTATTACACCTCAAATGTCATGTATATCCTAGAGAAGAAAAACTGCTTCCCTTACTGTCCTTTTTACTGCTCTTGAGGCGCCTTTGAGCCCCTTATCTCCTCTTTTATTATGTCTTGAGCTCCGGAGCTGAGAACCTGAGCCTGTGGGAATCAGGCTGTTATGTCTTTCCTAGAGATAGATTAAAGGGTAACTTCTACGTGCGAAATGTTGCACTCTTCGTAATAACTTTGTCTTTATACTGTATAAATATCTGGTTGAAATCAGTCATCACTGTTCAGACTTTTGTTTCGTGGTCCTCGGACTGTTTGAACCTTTGCGCAAATAAAAACTCTTTCCTGCACTGAAGAGCTTGTCCTAGTCCGTTATTTTTCCTACAACAGCTGGCACCCCAGATGGGACTAGGTGCAAGGCGATATTTCGCTGAGGACCGTTTCGACCCCTCGGGACCATCGGGAGGTCGCTCCTGAACATTCTCCAGGCGCCACGGAGATACGTCTCCGGGAGACAGCCGCGATAACCCCATGGCCCCAACGGTGCTCTGATCGAGTCCAAGAACCCTGCGGTGCAGGAAAGGTGGTCTGAACAAATTCCTGGCCAGGAATCTACGGAGTGGGAGCGTTTTTTAAGTGAGTATATTGTAAAAGAATTGTACCTGTCTCATTTGAAGGCAGAAGAAGGGATTTGATCACTCCCTTGGACTCGGGGTAGGCTACCCTAACGAAGTCCGTGTCAGGTTGTGTGGGTGGTTAAGTCGTCGTATTTCTCGCTAGCGGCCGTGAGTTTCCGGGGCTACGAGTCGACGGCAGTGTGATAAGATGGGGGGGGCTCAGAGCGTGCCAAATACTCCTTTGGCATGCATGCTAAAAGGTTTTGACAAGTATTTTAGCAACCCTTCCTATCCGAAAGGATCAAAGGAGCGATTAAAATTTTTATGTAAGCATGTGTGGCCATTATTGGGGACAGGGTGGCCCCCGCAGGGATCATTAAGAGAGGAAACGGTGGATAAGTTGTGGGGGGTGATCGTAGTGAATCAGGATAAATATCCTGATCAATTTCAATACATTGATCAATGGGCGAGAGCCCTAACAGAAAAAGCTGAGGATTTGCTGCAATGTCAGGCTGAAATGGTCAGGCTGTGTGTATCCAGATCTGGCGGAAAGAGTAAAGGGGGGAGAGAAGGGGGGAGAAGTGAGCAAGAAAAAACCCAGGCAAAAAGAGGAGAGGAATATTCAAGGAGGAGAAAAGTATTGACAGAAGATGAGGAGGAGTTAGTTAGACCCCCACCGTATGCTCCATTGTGGCAGCAGCAGCCCCCAGTGCAGCAGCAGCCCCCAGTGCAGCAGCAGCCCCCAGCGCAGCCCCTAGACCAACAGCAGCAGTTGCCGGGAGCTGTAGGAGGAGAGGGAGGTGGAAATCAGAGACGCATGAGCGATCCTGGGGCGAGACCGAAAATAAGGAAAAGTCCCCCGGTGGAAGAAGGTAGTCGGAGTGAAGGAGAAGATCGGGATGATAAGGGGTTGAAGGAAGCAACAGGAGGAGAGCAAGTGGGGGTGCAAACTCGCGCGGGTAACAGCGAAGCTGAAGGCTAGCAAGCAAGAAGTTACAGCGCCTTTGCGCCAGGTGGATCAGATAATAGTAAACCAGCAGGGGCAGGTGGAACGTCAGCCCCTTTTTCAATACGTGCCGTTTACTACTACTGATCTTTTAAATTGGAAGCAACATTATGGGCCGCTGACTACTAAGCCCACTGAGATGGCGGACCTGTTTCAAACTATTATGTTAACACATAACCCAACGTGGCAGGATGTACAACAGTTGTTGCGCACTCTGTTAACTCCGGAAGAACGAGAAAAGTGGAAAGCGGCAGTTAGGCAGTGTGTGAAAGAGATGTTGCCAAATGATGCGGATGTGCAGCCGGAGGTGTTGGTCCGGGCGCCCGAAATAGATCCGGGCTGGGACCCTAAGGAAGAACAGGACCGGACACGCTTGAGGGAATATCAGAATTTGGTGGTGCAAAGTCTTAGAAGAGCAGGGAAGCCCCCAGTAAATATGTCCAAGCCATCTCTAGTGATGCAGGGTGCGGATGAAAGCCTGGAGAGTTTCCTGCAAAGATTGATTGAAGCGTATGAGTTATATACACAGGTGGATCCAAGGCAGGGGGATAATGTGCGGATGTTGAATGAAAGGTTTATAGCTCAAAGTTATGAGGATATACGGCGAAAATTGCAGCGGGTAGAAGGAGCATTAGGGAAGAACACGACGGAATTGTTGGAATTGGCACGGAAGGTGTATGTCAATAGGGATAAGGTGGAAAAGAAGGAGAGAGATGCCAGAATGCAAAAGAAGGCTGAGTTATTGGCAGTAGCACTACAGGGAGGAATGAGCTTCGACCCCAACCCGGGGACACCCCTGGGTCCTAACCAATGTGCCTATTGTAAAGGAGAAGGCCATTGGCAAAGAGAATGCCCCAGACGGATGATGAGAGGTAGAGGGATGATGAGAAGACCTGAATTTGGAGCAGGAATGAGGGGGCAGTTTGCAGGAAGAAGGGGAGAACGAGGAATGAGAGGGGGCTTGAATAGAGGATTTGGACAAAGAGGCTTGGGACGAGGCTTTGGTAGAGGAGCGAGAGGGGGCGCCGGACCAAGAGAAGCAGAAAGTATTGGATTGGCAGATATGGTGTGGTCAGATTGACGGGGACCAGGCTTGGAAGAACCCCCGCCTGAGCCGTTGGTTACAATGAGGATAGGGGGCCAGCAGACAACATTTTTAGTGGATACAGGAGCAGGTAGATCACCAATACAATACAATACAATACAATACAATACAATACGGAATGGGAATGGGAATGGGAATAGGATAGGATAGGATAGGATAGGATAGGATAGGATAGGATAGGATAGGATAGGATACGGAATGGGTATGGGAATGGGAATGGGAATGGGAATTTGAAGGGAATGAATTGGATTGGAACTGGAACTGGAAATTGGAACAGAATAGAGTACAACAGAACACAACACAACAGAACAGAACACAACAGAACAGGGAATGGGAATGGGAATGGGAATGGGAATGGGAACGGGAATAGAATCCAATAGAATAGAATAGAATAGAATAGAATAGAATAGAATAGGGAATGGGAATGGGAATGGGAATGGAATGGGAATGAGGATGGGAACGGGAACGGGAACGGGAAAGGGAAAGGGAAAGGGAATAGAACAGAACAGAACAGAACAGAACAGAACAGAACAGAATAGGGAATGGGAATGGGAATAGAATAGAATTGAATAGGAAATGGGAATGGGAATGGGAATGGGAATGGGAATGGGAATGGGAATGGGAATGGGAATGGGAACAGAACAGAACAGAAGAGAAGAGAACAGAATAGGAAATGGGAATGGAATGGAACGGGAATGGGAATAGAATAGAATAGAATAGGAAAAAAAAAGAAAAGAAAAGAAAAGAAAAGAAAAGAAAAGAAAAGAAAAGAAAAGAAAAGAAAAGAATAGAATAGAATAGAATAGAATAGAATAGAATAGAATAGAATAGAATAGAATACAATACAATACAATACAATACAATACAATACAATACAATACAATACAATACAATACATAACAATACAATAGGGAATGGGAATAGGATAGGATAGGATAGGATAGGATAGGATAGGATAGGATAGGATAGGATAGGATAGGATAGGACAGGACAGGACAGGACAGCAAAGCACAGCACAGGACAGGACAGGACAGGACAGGATAGGATAGGATAGGATAGGATATTATAGGATAGAATAGGGAATGGGAACGGGAACGGGAATGGGAATTGGAAGGGAATGAATTGGATTGGAACTGGAACTGGAAATTGGAACAGAATAGAATAGAACACAACAGAACAGAGCACAACAGAACAGGACAGGAAAGAACAGAACAGAACAGAGCAGAACAGGGAATGAGAATGGGAATGGGAATGGGAATGGGAATGGGAATGGGAATGGAAATGGGAATGGGAATCGAATCGAATCGAATAGGGAATGGGAATGGGAATGGGAATAGAATAGAATAGAATAGGGAATGGGAATGGGAATGGGAAGGGAATGGGAATGGGAATGGGAACGGGAACGGGAACGGGAAAGGGAAAGGGAATAGAACAGAACAGAACAGAACAGAACAGAAGAGAATAGAATAGGGAATGGGAATAGAATAGACTTGAATAGGAAATGGGAATGGGAATGGGAATGGGAATGGGAACAGAATAGAACAGAAAAGAACAGAATAGGGAATGGGAATGGAATGGAATGGAATGGAAATGGGAACAGAACAGAACAGAACAGAACAGAACAGAACAGAACAAAACAAAACAGAACAGAACAGAACAGAACAGAACAGAACAGAATAGAATAGGGAATGGGAATTTTGGAAGGGAATGAATTGGAATGAAACTGGAAATGGACATGGGAACAGAATAGAATAGAACAGAATAGAATAGAATAGAATAGAATAGAACACAATACAATAGAATACAATAGAATACAATACAATACAATACAATACAATACAATACAATACCATAAAATACAATACAATACATTACAATACAATAGGGAATGGGAATAGGATAGGATAGGATAGGATAGGATAGGATAGGACAGCACAGCACAGCACAGCACAGCACAGGACAGGACAGGACAGGACAGGACAGGACAGGATAGGATAGAATAGGGAATGGGAATGGGAATGGAATCGGAACGGGAAAGGGAATAGAATAGAATAGAACAGAACAGAAAAGAACAGAACAGAACAGAACAGAACAGAACAGAACAGAATAGAATAGGGAATGGGAACGGGAATAGAATAGAATTGAATAGGAAATAGGAATGGGAATGGGAATGGGAATAGAATAGAATAGAATAGAATAGAATAGAATAATAGAATAGAATAGAATAGAATAGAATAAGGAATGGGAATGGGAATGGAATGGGAATGGGAATGGGAATTGGAACGGGAATGGGAATGGGAAAGGGAAGGAATAAAACAGAACAGAACAGAACAGAATATAATAGGGAATGGGAACGGCAATAGAATAGAATAGAATAGGAAAAAAAAGAAAAGAAAAGAAAAGAAAAGAATAGAATAGAATAGGGAATGGGAATAGAATAGAATAGAATAGAATAGAATAGAATAGAATAGAATAGAATAGAATAGAATAGGGAATGGGAATGGGAATAGAATAGAATAGAATAGAATAGAATAGAATAGAATAGAATAGAATACAATACAATACAATACAATACAATACAATACAATACAATACAATACAATACAATACAATACAATACGGAATGGGAATGGGAATGGGAATAGGATAGGATAGGATAGGATAGGATAGGATAGGATAGGATAGGATAGGATACGGAATGGGTATGGGAATGGGAATGGGAATGGGAATTTGAAGGGAATGAATTGGATTGGAACTGGAACTGGAAATTGGAACAGAATAGAGTACAACAGAACACAACACAACAGAACAGAACACAACAGAACAGGGAATGGGAATGGGAATGGGAATGGGAATGGGAACGGGAATAGAATCCAATAGAATAGAATAGAATAGAATAGAATAGAATAGAATAGAATAGGGAATGGGAATGGGAATGGGAATGGAATGGGAATGAGGATGGGAACGGGAACGGGAACGGGAAAGGGAAAGGGAAAGGGAATAGAACAGAACAGAACAGAACAGAACAGAACAGAATAGGGAATGGGAATGGGAATAGAATAGAATTGAATAGGAAATGGGAATGGGAATGGGAATGGGAATGGGAATGGGAATGGGAATGGGAATGGGAATGGGAACAGAACAGAACAGAAGAGAAGAGAACAGAATAGGAAATGGGAATGGAATGGAACGGGAATGGGAATAGAATAGAATAGAATAGGAAAAAAAAAGAAAAGAAAAGAAAAGAAAAGAAAAGAAAAGAAAAGAAAAGAAAAGAAAAGAAAAGAATAGAATAGAATAGAATAGAATAGAATAGAATAGAATAGAATAGAATAGAATAGAATAGAATAGAATAGAATAGAATAGAATCCAATCCAATCCAATCCAATCCAATCCAATCCAATCCAATCCAATCCAATACAATCCAATCCAATCCAATCCAATCCAATCCAATACAATACAATACAATACGGAATGGGAATGGGAATGGGAATAGGATAGGATAGGATAGGATAGGATAGGATAGGATAGGATAGGATAGGATAGGATAGGATAGGATACGGAATGGGTATGGGATTGGGAATGGGAATGGGAATTTGAAGGGAATGAATTGGATTGGAACTGGAACTGGAAATTGGAACAGAATAGAATAGAACAGAACACAACAGAACACAACAGAACACAACACAACACAACACAACAGGGAATGGGAATGGGAATGGGAATAGAATCCAATAGAATCCAATAGAATAGAATAGAATAGAATAGAATAGAATAGAATAGAATAGAATAGAATAGGGAATGGGAATGGGAATGGAATGGGAATGAGAACGGTAACGGGAATGGGAATGGGAAAGGGAAAGTAAATAGAATAGAACAGAACAGAAAAGAACAGAATAGAATAGGGAATGGGAACAGGAATAGAATAGAATTGAATAGGAAATAGGAATGGTAATGGGAATGGGAATGGGAATAGAATAGAATAGAATAGAATAGAATAGAATAGAATAAGGAATGGGAATGGGAATGGAATGGGAATGGGAATGGGAACGGGAATTGGAACGGGAATGGGAATGGGAAAGGGAAAGGGAATAAAACAGAACAGAACAGAACAGAATATAATAGGGAATGGGAACGGCAATAGAATAGAATAGAATAGGGAATGGGAATGGGAATGGGAATGGGAATGGGAATGGGAATGGGAATGGGAATGGGAATGGGAAGGGAATAGAATAGAATAGAATAGAATAGAATAGAATAGAATAGGGAATGGGAATGGGAATGGGAATGGGAATGGAATGGGAATGAGAACGGTAACGGGAATGGGAATGGGAATGGGAATGGGAATGGGAATGGGAACAGAACAGAACAGAAGAGAAGAGAACAGAATAGGAAATGGGAATGGAATGGAACGGGAATGGGAATAGAATAGAATAGAATAGGAAAAAAAAAGAAAAGAAAAGAAAAGAAAAGAAAAGAAAAGAAAAGAAAAGAAAAGAAAAGAAAAGAAAAGAAAAGAAAAGAATAGAATAGAATAGAATAGAATAGAATAGAATAGAATAGAATAGAATAGAATAGAATCCAATCCAATCCAATCCAATCCAATCCAATCCAATCCAATCCAATCCAATCCAATCCAATCCAATCCAATCCAATCCAATCCAATCCAATCCAATCCAATACAATACAATACAATACAATACAATACGGAATGGGAATGGGAATGGGAATAGGATAGGATAGGATAGGATAGGATAGGATAGGATAGGATAGGATAGGATAGGATAGGATACGGAATGGGTATGGGATTGGGAATGGGAATGGGAATTTGAAGGGAATGAATTGGATTGGAACTGGAACTGGAAATTGGAACAGAATAGAATAGAACAGAACACAACAGAACACAACACAACACAACACAACAGGGAATGGGAATGGGAATGGGAATAGAATCAAATAGAATCCAATAGAATAGAATAGAATAGAATAGAATAGAATAGAATAGAATAGAATAGAATAGAATAGAATAGAATAGGGAATGGGAATGGGAATGGAATGGGAATGAGAACGGTAACGGGAATGGGAATGGGAAAGGGAAAGTAAATAGAATAGAACAGAACAGAAAAGAACAGAATAGAATAGGGAATGGGAACAGGAATAGAATAGAATTGAATAGGAAATAGGAATGGTAATGGGAATGGGAATGGGAATAGAATAGAATAGAATAGAATAGAATAAGGAATGGGAATGGGAATGGAATGGGAATGGGAATGGGAACGGGAATTGGAACGGGAATGGGAATGGGAAAGGGAAAGGGAATAAAACAGAACAGAACAGAACAGAATATAATAGGGAATGGGAACGGCAATAGAATAGAATAGAATAGGGAATGGGAATGGGAATGGGAATGGGAATGGGAATGGGAATGGGAATGGGAATGGGAATGGGAATGGGAAGGGAATAGAATAGAATAGAATAGAATAGAATAGAATAGAATAGAATAGAATAGGGAATGGGAATGGGAATGGGAATGGAATGGGAATGAGAACGGTAACGGGAATGGGAATGGGAAAGGGAAAGGGAATAGAATAGAACAGAACAGAACAGAACAGAATAGAATAGGGAATGGGAACGGGAATAGAATAGAATTGAATAGGAAATAGGAAGGAAAATGGGAATGGGAATAGAATAGAATAGAATAGAATAGAATAGAATAGAATAGAATAGAATAGAATAGAATAGAATAGAATAGAATAGAATAGAATAGAATAGAATAGAATAAGGAATGGGAATGGGAATGGAATGGGAATGGGAACAGGAATTGGAACGGGAATGGGAATGGGAAAGGGAAAGGGAATAAAACAGAACAGAACAGAACAGAATAGAATAGGGAATGGGAACGGCAATAGAATAGAATAGAATAGGGAATGGGAATGGGAATGGGAATGGGAATGGGAATGGGAACAGAAGAGAAGAGAAGAGAAGAGAAGAGAACAGAATAGGGAATGGGAATGGAATGGAATGGGAATGGGAATATAATAGAATAGAATAGGAAAAAAAAGAAAAGAATAGAATAGAATAGAATAGAATAGAATAGAATAGAATAGAATAGAATAGAATAGAATAGAATAGAATAGAATAGAATAGAATAGAATATGGAATGGCAAAGGTAATGGGAATGGGAATGGGAACGGGAATAGAATCCAATAGAATAGAATAGAATAGAATAGAATAGAATAGAATAGAATAGAATAGAATAGAATAGAATAGAATAGAATAGGGAATGGGAATGGGAATGGAATGGGAATCAGAACGGGAACGGGAATGGGAATGGGAAAGGGAAAGGGAAAGGGAATAGAACAGAACAGAACAGAACAGAACAGAACAGAACAGAACAGAATAGGGAATGGGAATGGGAATGGGAATGGGAATGGGAACAGAACAGAACAGAAGAGAAGAGAACAGAATAGGGAATGGGAATGGAATGGAATGGGAATGGGAATAGAGTAGAATAGAATAGGAAAAAAAAGAAAAGAAAAGAAAAGAAAAGAAAAGAATAGAATAGAATAGGGAATGGGAATAGAATAGAATAGAATAGAATAGAACAGAACAGAACAGAATAGAATAGGGAATGGGAACGGCAATAGAATAGAATAGAATAGGGAATGGGAATGGGAATGGGAATGGGAATGGGAATGGGAACAGAAGAGAAGAGAAGAGAAGAGAAGAGAACAGAATAGGGAATGGGAATGGAATGGAATGGGAATGGGAATATAATAGAATAGAATAGGAAAAAAAAGAAAAGAATAGAATAGAATAGAATAGAATAGAATAGAATAGAATAGAATAGAATAGAATAGAATAGAATAGAATAGAATAGAATAGAATAGAATATGGAATGGCAAAGGTAATGGGAATGGGAATGGGAACGGGAATAGAATCCAATAGAATAGAATAGAATAGAATAGAATAGAATAGAATAGAATAGAATAGAATAGAATAGAATAGAATAGAATAGGGAATGGGAATGGGAATGGAATGGGAATCAGAACGGGAACGGGAATGGGAATGGGAAAGGGAAAGGGAAAGGGAATAGAACAGAACAGAACAGAACAGAACAGAACAGAACAGAACAGAATAGGGAATGGGAATGGGAATGGGAATGGGAATGGGAACAGAACAGAACAGAAGAGAAGAGAACAGAATAGGGAATGGGAATGGAATGGAATGGGAATGGGAATAGAGTAGAATAGAATAGGAAAAAAAAGAAAAGAAAAGAAAAGAAAAGAAAAGAATAGAATAGAATAGGGAATGGGAATAGAATAGAATAGAATAGAATAGAATAGAATAGAATAGAATAGAATAGAATAGAATAGAATAGAATAGAATAGAATAGAATAGAATAGAATAGAATAGAATAGAATAGAATAGGGAATGGGAATGGTAATAGAATAGAATAGAATAGAATAGAATAGAATAGAATAGAATAGAATAGAATACAATACAATACAATACAATACAATAGAATACAATACAATACAATACAATACAATACAATACAATACAATACAATACAATACAATACGGAATGGGAATGGGAATGGGAATGGGGATAGGATAGGATAGGATAGGATAGGATAGGATAGGATAGGATAGGATAGGATACGGAATGGGTATGGGAATGGGAATGGGAATGGGAATGGGAATGGGAATTTGAAGGGAATGAATTGGATTGGAACTGGAACTGGAAATTGGAACAGAATAGAGAACAACAGAACACAACAGAACAGAACAGAACACAACAGAACAGGGAATGGGAATGGGAATGGGAATGGGAATGGGAATGGGAACGGGAACGGGAATAGAATAGAATAGAATAGAATAGAATAGAATAGAATAGAATAGAATAGGGAATGGGAATGGGAATGGGAATGGAATGGGAATGAGGATGGGAACGGGAACGGGAACGGGAAAGGGAAAGGGAAAGGGAATAGAACAGAACAGAACAGAACAGAACAGAACAGAATATGGAATGGGAATGGGAATAGAATAGAATTGAATAGGAAATGGGAATGGGAATGGGAATGGGAACGGGAATAGAATAGAATTGAATAGGAAATAGGAAGGAAAATGGGAATGGGAATAGAATAGAATAGAATAGAATAGAATAGAATAGAAAAGAATAGAATAGAATAGAATAGAATAGAATAGAATAGAATAGAATAGAATAGAATAGAATAGAATAGAATAGAATAGAATAGAATAGAATAGAATAGAATAAGGAATGGGAATGGGAATGGAATGGGAATGGGAACAGGAATTGGAACGGGAATGGGAATGGGAAAGGGAAAGGGAATAAAACAGAACAGAACAGAACAGAATAGAATAGGGAATGGGAACGACAATAGAATAGAATAGAATAGGGAATGGGAATGGGAATGGGAATGGGAATGGGAATGGGAATGGGAACAGAAGAGAAGAGAAGAGAAGAGAAGAGAACAGAATAGGGAATGGGAATGGAATGGAATGGGAATGGGAATATAATAGAATAGAATAGGAAAAAAAAGAAAAGAATAGAATAGAATAGAATAGAATAGAATAGAATAGAATAGAATAGAATAGAATAGAATAGAATAGAATAGAATATGGAATGGCAAAGGTAATGGGAATGGGAATGGGAACGGGAATAGAATCCAATAGAATAGAATAGAATAGAATAGAATAGAATAGAATAGAATAGAATAGGGAATGGGAATGGGAATGGAATGGGAATCAGAACGGGAACGGGAATGGGAATGGGAAAGGGAAAGGGAAAGGGAATAGAACAGAACAGAACAGAACAGAACAGAACAGAACAGAACAGAACAGAATAGGGAATGGGAATGGGAATGGGAATGGGAATGGGAACAGAACAGAACAGAAGAGAAGAGAACAGAATAGGGAATGGGAATGGAATGGAATGGGAATGGGAATAGAGTAGAATAGAATAGGAAAAAAAAGAAAAGAAAAGAAAAGAAAAGAAAAGAATAGAATAGAATAGGGAATGGGAATAGAATAGAATAGAATAGAATAGAATAGAATAGAATAGAATAGAATAGAATAGAATAGAATAGAATAGGGAATGGGAATGGGAATAGAATAGAATAGAATAGAATAGAATAGAATAGAATAGAATAGAATAGAATAGAATAGAATAGAATACAATACAATACAATACAATAGAATACAATACAATACAATACAATACAATACAATACAATACAATACAATACAATACAATACAATACAATACGGAATGGGAATGGGAATGGGAATGGGGATAGGATAGGATAGGATAGGATAGGATAGGATAGGATAGGATAGGATAGGATAGGATACGGAATGGGTATGGGAATGGGAATGGGAATGGGAATGGGAATGGGAATTTGAAGGGAATGAATTGGATTGGAACTGGAACTGGAAATTGGAACAGAATAGAGAACAACAGAACACAACAGAACAGAACACAACAGAACAGGGAATGGGAATGGGAATGGGAATGGGAATGGGAATGGGAATGGGAACGGGAATAGAATAGAATAGAATAGAATAGAATAGAATAGAATAGGGAATGGGAATGGGAATGGGAATGGAATGGGAATGAGGATGGGAACGGGAACGGGAACGGGAAAGGGAAAGGGAAAGGGAATAGAACAGAACAGAACAGAACAGAACAGAACAGAACAGAATATGGAATGGGAATGGGAATAGAATAGAATTGAATAGGAAATGGGAATGGGAATGGGAATGGGAATGGGAATGGGAATGGGAACAGAACAGAACAGAAGAGAAGAGAACAGAATAGGGAATGGGAATGGAATGGAACGGGAATGGGAATAGAATAGAATAGAATAGGAAAAAAAAAGAAAAGAAAAGAAAAGAAAAGAATAGAATAGAATAGAATAGAATAGAATAGAATAGAATAGAATAGAATAGAATAGAATAGAATAGAATCGAATCCAATCCAATCCAATCCAATCCTATCCAATCCAATCCAATCCAATCCAATCCAATCCAATCCAATCCAATACAATACAATACAATCCAATACAATCCAATACAATACAATACAATACAATACGGAATGGGAATGGGAATGGGAATAGGATAGGATAGGATAGGATAGGATAGGATAGGATAGGATAGGATAGGATAGGATAGGATAGGATAGGATAGGATAGGATAGGATACGGAATGGGTATGGGAATGGGAATGGGAATGGGAATTTGAAGGGAATGAATTGGATTGGAACTGGAACTGGAAATTGGAACAGAATAGAATAGAACAGAACACAACAGAACAGAATAGAATAGGGAATGGGAACAGGAATAGAATAGAATTGAATAGGAAATAGGAATGGGAATGGGAATGGGAATGGGAATAGAATAGAATAGAATAGAATAGAATAGAATAGAATAGAATAGAATAGAATAGAATAGAATAAGGAATGGGAATGGGAATGGAATGGGAATGGGAATGGGAACGGGAATTGGAACGGGAATGGGAATGGGAAAGGGAAAGGGAATAAAACAGAACAGAACAGAACAGAATATAATAGGGAATGGGAACGGCAATAGAATAGAATAGAATAGAATAGGGAATGGGAATGGGAATGGGAATGGGAATGGGAAGGGAATAGAATAGAATAGAATAGAATAGAATAGAATAGAATAGAATAGAATAGAATAGGGAATGGGAATGGGAATGGGAATGGAATGGGAATGAGAACGGTAACGGGAATGGGAATGGGAAAGGGAAAGGGAATAGAATAGAACAGAACAGAACAGAACAGAATAGAATAGGGAATGGGAACGGGAATAGAATAGAATTGAATAGGAAATAGGAAGGAAAATGGGAATGGGAATAGAATAGAATAGAATAGAATAGAATAGAATAGAATAGAATAGAATAGAATAAGGAATGGGAATGGGAATGGAATGGGAATGGGAACAGGAATTGGAACGGGAATGGGAATGGGAAAGGGAAAGGGAATAAAACAGAACAGAACAGAACAGAATAGAATAGGGAATGGGAACGGCAATAGAATAGAATAGAATAGGGAATGGGAATGGGAATGGGAATGGGAATGGGAATGGGAAGGGAATAGAATAGAATAGAATAGAATAGAATAGAATAGAATAGAATAGAATAGAATAGAATAGAATAGAATAGAATAGAATAAGGAATGGGAATGGGAATGGGAATGGGAATGGGAACGGGAACGGGAACGGGAATGGGAATGGGAATGGGAATGGGAACAGAACAGAACAGAAGAGAAGAGAACAGAATAGGGAATGGGAATGGAATGGAATGGGAATGGGAATATAATAGAATAGAATAGGAAAAAAAGAAAAGAAAAGAAAAGAAAAGAAAAGAAAAGAAAAGAAAAGAAAAGAATAGAATAGAATAGAATAGAATAGAATAGAATAGAATAGAATAGAATAGAATAGAATAGAATAGAATAGAATAGAACAGAACAGAAGAGAAGAGAACAGAATAGGGAATGGGAATGGAATGGAATGGGAATGGGAATATAATAGAATAGAATAGGAAAAAAAAGAAAAGAAAAGAAAAGAAAAGAAAAGAAAAGAAAAGAAAAGAATAGAATAGAATAGAATAGAATAGAATAGAATAGAATAGAATAGAATAGAATATGGAATGGCAAAGGTAATGGGAATGGGAATGGGAATGGGAATTTGAAGGGAATGAATTGGATTGGAACTGGAACTGGAAATTGGAACAGAATAGAGTAGAACAGAACAGAACAGAACAGAACAGAACACAACACAACAGGGAATGGGAATGGGAATGGGAATGGGAACGGGAATAGAATCCAATAGAATAGAATAGAATAGAATAGAATAGAATAGAATAGAATAGAATAGGGAATGGGAATGGGAATGGAATGGGAATCAGAACGGGAACGGGAATGGGAATGGGAAAGGGAAAGGGAAAGGGAATAGAACAGAACAGAACAGAACAGAACAGAACAGAACAGAACAGAATAGGGAATGGGAATCGGAATAGAATAGAATAGAATTGAATAGGAAATGGGAATGGGAATGGGAATGGGAATGGGAATGGGAACAGAACAGAAGAGAAGAGAAGAGAACAGAATAGGGAATGGGAATGGAATGGAATGGGAATGGGAATAGAGTAGAATAGAATAGGAAAAAAAAGAAAAGAAAAGAAAAGAAAAGAAAAGAATAGAATAGAATAGGGAATGGGAATAGAATAGAATAGAATAGAATAGAATAGAATAGAATAGAATAGAATAGAATAGAATAGAATAGAATAGAATCGAATCCAATCCAATCCATTCCAATCCAATCCAATCCAATCCAAACCAATCCAATCCAATCCAATACAATCCAATCCAATCCAATCCAATCCAATACAATACAATACAATACAATACGGAATGGGAATGGGAATGGGATTGGATAGTATAGGATAGGATAGGATAAGGAATGGGTATGGGAATGAGAATGGGAATTTGAAGGGAATGAATTGGAACAGAATAGAGTAGAACAGAACACAACAGAACAGAACAGAACACAACACAACAGGGAGTGGGAATGGGAATGGGAACGGGAATAGAATAGAATAGAATAGAATAGAATAGAATAGAATAGAATAGAATAGAATAGAATAGAATAGGGAATGGGAATGGGAATGGGAATGGGAATGGGAATGGGAATGGGAATGGGAACGGGAACGGGAAGGGAAGGGAATGGATTGGAATGGAAATGGAAATGGAAATGGAAATGGAAACGGGAACAGAACAGAACAGAACATAATAGGGAATGGGAATGGGCATGGGCATGGGCATGGGAATAGCATAGCATAGCATTACATAGCATAGCATAGCATAGCATAGCATAGCATAGCATAGCATAGCATAGCATAGCATAGCATAGCATAGCATAGCATAGAATAGAATAGAATAGAATAGAATAGAATAGAATAGAATAGAATAGAATAAGGAATGGGAATGGAATGGAATGGGAACGGGATAGGGAATAGAATAGAATAGAATAGGGAATGGGAATGGGAATGGGAATGGGAATGAGAATAGGAATGGAAAAGGGAATGGGAATGGGAATGGGAACGGGAACGGGAACGGGAAAGGAATGAATTGGATTGGAACTGGAACTGGAAATGGGAAAAGATTAGAATAGAACAGAACAGAACAGAACAGAACAGAATAGGGAATGGGAATGGGAATTGGAATTGGAAGGGATTGGATTGGAACTGGAACTGGAAATTGGAACAGAATAGAACAGAACAGAACACAACAGAACAGGACAGAACAGAATAGGGAATGGGAATGGGAATGGGAATGGGAATGGGAATGGAAATAGAATAGAATAGAATAGAATAGAATAGAATAGAATAGAATAGAATAGAATAGAATAAGGAATGGGAATGGGAATGGAATGGGAATGGGAATGGGAACAGAACAGAACAGAAGAGAAGAGAACAGAATAGGGAATGGGAATGGAATGGAATGGGAATGGGAATGGGAATATAATAGAATAGAATAGGAAAGAAAAGAAAAGAAAAGAAAAGAAAAGAAAAGAAAAGAAAAGAAAAGAAAAGAATAGAATAGAATAGAATAGAATAGAATAGAATAGAATAGAATAGAATAGAATAGGGAATGGGAATAGAATAGAATAGAATAGAATAGAATAGAATAGAATAGAATAGAATAGAATAGAATAGAATAGAATACAATAGAATAGAATAGAATCCGATCCGATCCGATCGGATCGGATCGGATCGGATCGGATCGGATCGGATCGGATAGGATAGGATAGGATAGGATAGGATAGGATACGGAATGGGTATGGGAATGGGAATGGGAATGGGAATTTGAAGGGAATGAATTGGATTGGAACTGGAACTGGAAATTGGAACAGAATAGAATAGAACAGAACACAACAGAACACAACACAACACAACAGGGAATGGGAATGGGAATGGGAATGGGAATAGAATAGAATAGAATAGAATAGAATAGAATAGAATAGAATAGAATAGAATAGGGAATGGGAATGGGAATGGAATGGAATGGGAATGAGAATGGGAACGGGAACGGGAATGGGAAAGGGAAAGGGAAAGGGAATAGAACACAACAGAACAGAACAGAACAGAACAGAAAAGAATAGGGAATGGGAATGGGAATAGAATAGAATTGAATAGGAAATGGGAATGGGAATGGGAATGGGAATGGGAATGGGAATGGGAACAGAACAGAACAGAAGAGAAGAGAACAGAATAGAAAATGGGAATGGAATGGAATGGGAATGGGAATAGAATAGAATAGAATAGAATAGAATAGAATAGAATAGAATAGAATAGACTAGAATAGAATAGAATAGAATAGAATAGAATAGAATAGAATAGAATCCAATCCAATCCAATCCAATCCAATACAATACAATACAATACAATACAATACAATACAATACAATACAATACAATACAATACAATACGGAATGGGAATGGGAATGGGAATGGGATAGGATAGGATAGGATAGGATAGGATAGGATAGGATAGGATAGGATAGGATAGGATAAGGAATGGGTATGGGAATGGGAATGGGAATGGGAATTTGAAGGGAATGAATTGGATTGGAACTGGAACTGGAAATTGGAACAGAATAGAATAGAACAGAACACAACAGAACACAACACAACACAACAGGGAATGGGAATGGGAATGGGAATGGGAATAGAATAGAATAGAATAGAATAGAATAGAATAGAATAGAATAGAATAGAATAGAATCCAATCCAATCCAATCCAATCCAATCCAATCCAATCCAATCCAATCCAATCCAATACAATACAATACAATACAATACAATACAATACAATACAATACAATACAATACAATACAATACAATACAATACAATACGGAATGGGAATGGGAATGGGAATGGGATAGGATAGGATAGGATAGGATAGGATAGGATAGGATAGGATAGGATAGGATAGGATAGGATAGGATAGGATAGGATACGGAATGGGTATGGGAATGGGAATGGGAATGGGAATTTGAAGGGAATGAATTGGATTGGAACTGGAACTGGAAATTGGAACAGAATAGAATAGAACAGAACACAACAGAACACCACACAACACAACACAACACAACAGGGAATGGCAATGGGAATGGGAATGGGAATAGAATCCAATAGAATAGAATAGAATAGAATAGAATAGAATAGAATAGAATAGAATAGGGAATGGGAATGGGAATGGGAAAGGGAAAGTAAATAGAATAGAACAGAACAGAACAGAATAGAATAGGGAATGGGAACAGGAATAGAATAGAATTGAATAGGAAATAGGAATGGGAATGGGAATGGGAATGGGAACAGAACAGAACAGAAGAGAAGAGAACAGAATAGGGAATGGGAATGGAATGGAATGGGAATGGGAATAGAATAGAATAGAATAGGAAAAAAAAGAAAAGAAAAGAAAAGAAAAGAAAAGAAAAGAAAAGAAAAGAAAAGAAAAGAAAAGAAAAGAAAAGAAAAGAAAAGAAAAGAATAGAATATTATAGAATAGAATAGAATAGAATAGAATAGAATAGAATCCAATCCAATCCAATCCAATCCAATCCAATCCAATCCAATCCAATCCAATCCAATCCAATCCAATCCAATCCAATCCAATCCAATACAATACAATACAATACAATACAATACAATACAATACAATACAATACAATACAATACAATACAATACGGAATGGGAATGGGAATGGGAATAGGATAGGATAGGATAGGATAGGATAGGATAGGATAGGATAGGATACGGAATGGGTATGGGAATGGGAATGGGAATGGGAATGGGAATGGGAATTTGAAGGGAATGAATTGGATTGGAACTGGAACTGGAAATTGGAACAGAATAGAGTAGAACAGAACACAACAGAACAGAACAGAACACAACAGAACAGGGAATGGGAATGGGAATGGGAATGGGAATGGGAACGGGAATAGAATCCAATAGAATAGAATAGAATAGAATAGAATAGAATAGAATAGGGAATGGGAATGGGAATGGGAATGGAATGGGAATGAGAATGGGAACGGGAACGGGAATGGGAAAGGGAAAGGGATAGGGAATAGAACACAACAGAACAGAACAGAACAGAACAGAACAGAACAGAATAGGGAATGGGAATGGGAATAGAATAGAATTGAATGGGAATGGGAATGGGAATGGGAATGGGAATGGGAATGGGAATGGGAACAGAACAGAACAGAACAGAAGAGAACAGAATAGGGAATGGGAATGGAATGGAATGGGAATGGGAATAGAATAGAATAGAATAGAATAGGAAAAAAAAGAAAAGAAAAGAAAAGAAAAGAAAAGAAAAGAAAAGAAAAGAAAAGAAAAGAAAAGAAAAGAAAAGAATAGAATAGAATAGAATAGAATAGAATAGAATCCAATAGAATAGAATAGAATAGAATAGAATAGAATAGAATAGAATGGAATGGAATGGAATGGAATGGAATGGAATGGAATGGAATGGAATGGAATGGAATGGAATGGAATGGAATAGAATAGAATAGAATAGAATAGAATAGAATAGAATAGAATAGAATAGAATAGGGAATGGGAATGGAAATGGAATGGGAATGAGAACGGTAACGGGAATGGGAATGGGAAAGGGAAAGTAAATAGAATAGAACAGAACACAACAGAACACAAAACAACACAACACAACAGGGAATGGGAATGGGAATGGGAATGGGAATAGAATCCAATAGAATAGAATAGAATAGAATAGAATAGAATAGAATAGAATAGAATAGAATGGAATGGAATGGAATGGAATGGAATGGAATGGAATGGAATGGAATGGAATGAAATGGAATAGAATAGAATAGAATAGAATAGAATAGAATAGGGAATGGGAATGGAAATGGAATGGGAATGAGAACGGTAACGGGAATGGGAATGGGAAAGGGAAAGTAAATAGATTAGAACAGAACAGAACAGAACAGAATAGAATAGAATAGGGAATGGGAACAGGAATAGAATAGAATTGAATAGGAAATAGGAATGGGAATGGGAATGGGAACAGAATAGAATAGAATAGAATAGAATAGAATAGAATAGAATAGAATAGAATAAGGAATAGGAATGGGAATGGAATGGGAATGGGAATGGGAACGGGAATTGGAACGGGAATGGGAATGGGAAAGGGAAAGGGAATAAAACAGAACAGAACAGAACAGAATATAATAGGGAATGGGAACGGCAATAGAATAGAATAGAATAGGGAATGGGAATGGGAATGGGAATGGGAAGGGAATAGAATAGAATAGAATCCAATAGAATAGAATAGAATAGAATAGAATAGAATAGAATAGAATAGAATAGAATAGAATAGAATAGGGAATGGGAATGGGAATGGGAATGGAATGGGAATGAGAACGGTAATGGGAATGGGAAAGGGAAAGGGAATAGAATAGAACAGAACAGAACAGAACAGAACAGAACAGAACAGAACAGAACAGAATAGAATAGGGAATGGGAACGGGAATAGAATAGAATTGAATAGGAAATAGGAAGGAAAATGGGAATGGGAATAGAATAGAATAGAATAGAATAGAATAGAATAGAATAGAATAGAATAGAATAGAATAGAATAAGGAATGGGAATGGGAATGGGAATGGGAATGGGAATGGGAATGGGAATGGGAATGGGAATGGGAACGGGAACGGGAAGGGGAAATGGAAAGGGAAAGGGAAAGGGAATAGAACAGAACAGAACATAACAGAACAGAATAGAATAGGGAATGGGAACGGGAATAGAATAGAATTGAATAGGAAATGGGAATGGGAATGGGAATGGGAATGGGAACAGAACAGAACAGAAGAGAAGAGAACAGAATAGGGAATGGGAATGGAATGGAATGGGAATGGGAATATAATAGAATAGAATAGGAAAAAAAAGAAAAGAAAAGAAAAGAAAAGAATAGAATAGAATAGAATAGAATAGGGAATGGGAATGAGAATGGAATGGGAATGGGAACGGGAACGGGAACGGGAACGGGAATGGGAATGGGAATGGAATGGGAATGGGAACGGGAATTGGAACGGGAATGGGAATGGGAAAGGGAAAGGGAATAAAACAGAACAGAACAGAACAGAATAGAATAGGGAATGGGAACGGCAATAGAATAGAATAGAATAGGGAATGGGAATGGGAATGGGAATGGGAATGGGAATGGGAATGGGAATGGGAATGGGAAGGGAATAGAATAGAATAGAATCCAATAGAATAGAATAGAATAGAATAGAATAGAATAGAATAGAATAGAATAGAATAGAATAGAATAAGGAATGGGAATGGGAATGGGAATGGGAATGGGAATGGGAACGGGAAGGGGAAATGGAAAGGGAAAGGGAAAGGGAATAGAATAGAACAGAACAGAACAGAACAGAATAGAATAGGGAATGGGAACGGGAATAGAATAGAATTGAATAGGAAATGGGAATGGGAATGGGAATGGGAATGGGAATGGGAACAGAACAGAACAGAAGAGAACAGAATAGGGAATGGGAATGGAATGGAATGGGAATGGGAATATAATAGAATAGAATAGGAAAAAAAAGAAAAGAAAAGAAAAGAAAAGAAAAAGAATAGAATAGAATAGAATAGAATAGAATAGAATAGAATAGAATAGAATAGAATAGAATAAAATAGAATAGAATAGAATAGAAAAGAATAGAATAGAATAGGGAATGGGAATAGAATAGAATAGAATAGAATAGAATAGAATAGAATAGAATAGAATAGAATAGAATAGAATAGAATAGAATAGAATCCAATCCAATCCAATCCAATCCAATCCAATCCAATCCAATCCAATCCAATCCAATCCAATCCAATCCAATCCAATCCAATACAATACAATACAATACAATACAATACAATACAATACGGAATGGGAATGGGAATAGGATAGGATAGGATAGGATAGGATAGGATACGGAATGGGTATGGGAATGGGAATGGGAATGGGAATTTGAAGGGAATGAATTGGATTGGAACTGGAACTGGAAATTGGAACAGAATAGAGTAGAACAGAACACAACAGAACAGAACAGAACACAACAGAACAGGGAATGGGAATGGGAATGGGAATGGGAATGGGAACGGGAATAGAATCCAATAGAATAGAATAGAATAGAATAGAATAGAATAGAATAGAATAGAATAGAATAGGGAATGGGAATGGGAATGGAATGGGAATGAGAATGGGAACGGGAACGGGAACGGGAAAGGGAAAGGGAAAGGGAAAGGGAATAGAACAGAACAGAACAGAACAGAACAGAACAGAACAGAACAGAATAGGGAATGGGAATGGGAATAGAATAGAATTGAATAGGAAATGGGAATGGGAATGGGAATGGGAATGGGAATGGGAACAGAACAGAACAGAAGAGAAGAGAACAGAATAGGGAATGGGAATGGAATGGAATGGGAATGGGAATAGAATAGAATAGAATAGGAAAAAAAAGAAAAGAAAAGAAAAGAATAGAATAGAATAGAATAGAATAGAATAGAATAGAATAGAATAGAATAGAATAGAATCCAATCCAATACAATACAATACAATCCAATACAATCAAATCCAATCCAATACAATACAATACAATACAATACGGAATGGGAATGGGAATGGGAATAGGATAGGATAGGATAGGGTAGGATAGGATAGGATAGGATAGGATAGGATAGGATAGGATAGGATAGGATAGGATACGGAATGGGTATGGGAATGGGAATGGGAATGGGAATTTGAAGGGAATGAATTGGATTGGAACTGGAACTGGAAATTGGAACAGAATAGAATAGAAAAGAACACAACACAACACAACACAACACAACACAACACAACACAACAGGGAATGGGAATGGGAATGGGAATGGGAATAGAATCCAATAGAATAGAATAGAATAGAATAGATTAGAATAGAATAGAATAGAATAGAATAGAATAGAATAGAAAAGAATAGAATAGAATAGAATAGAATAGAATAGAATAGAATAGAATAGAATAGAATAGAATAGGGAATGGGAATGGAATGGGAATGAGAACAGTAACGGGAATGGGAATGGGAAAGGGAAAGGGAATAAAACAGAACAGAACAGAACAGAATATAATAGGGAATGGGAACGGCAATAGAATAGAATAGAATAGGGAATGGGAATGGGAATAGAATGGAATGGAATGGAATGGAATAGAATAGAATAGAATAGAATAGAATAGAATAGAATAGAATAGAATAGAATAGAATAGAATAGAATAGAATAGAATAGAATAGTATAGAATAGAATAGAATACAATACAATACAATACAATACAATACAATACAATACAATACAATACAATAAAATACCATAGAATAGAATAGAATAGAATAAGGAATGGGAATGGGAATGGGAATGGGAATGGAATGGGAATGGGAACGGGAACCGGAACGGGAACGGGAACCGGAACGGGAACGGGAAAGGGAATAGAACAGAACAGAACAGAATAGAATACAATAGGGAATGGGAACGGGAATAGAATACAATAGAATAGGGAATGGGAATGGGAATGGGAATGAGAATGGGAATGGGAATGGGAATGGGAATGGGAATGGGAATGGGAACGGGAACGGGAAAAGGAAGGGAAGGGAAGGGAATGGATTGGAATGGAAAGGGAAATGGAAATGGAAATGGAAACGGGAACAGAACAGAACAGAACAGAATAGGGAATGGGAATGGGCATGGGCATGGGAATAGAATAGCATAGCATAGCATAGCATTACATAGCATAGCATAGCATAGCATAGCATAGCATAGCATAGCATAGCATAGCATAGCATAGCATAGCATAGAATAGAATAGAATAGAATAGAATAGAATAGAATAGAATAGAATAGAATAGAATAAGGAATGGGAATGGAATGGGAACGGGAAAGGGAATAGAATAGAGCAGAACAGAACAGAACAGAACAGAACAGAACAGAACAGAATAGAATAGAATAGAATAGGCAATGGGAACGGGAATAGAATAGAATAGAATAGGGAATGGGAATGGGAATGGGAATGGGAATGGGAATGGGAATGGGAATGGGAATGGGAATAGAGTAGAATAGAATAGGAAAAAAAAGAAAAGAAAAGAAAAGAAAAGAAAAGAATAGAATAGAATAGGGAATGGGAATATAATATAATAGAATAGAATAGAATAGAATAGAATAGAATAGAATAGAATAGAATAGAATAGAATAGAATAGAATAGAATAGAATAGAATAGAATAGAATCCAATCCAATCCAATCCAATCCAATCCAATCCAAACCAATCCAATCCAATCCAATACAATACAATACAATACAATACAATACAATACAATACAATACAATACAATACGGAATGGGAATGGGAATGGGAATGGGAATAGGATAGTATAGGATAGGATAGGATACGGAATGGGTATGGGAATGGGAATGGGAATGGGAATGGGAATTTGAAGGGAATGAATTGGAACAGAATAGAGTAGAACAGAACACAACAGAACACAACACAACACAACACAACACAACAGGGAATGGGAATGGGAATGGGAACGGGAATAGAATAGAATAGAATAGAATAGAATAGAATAGAATAGAATAGAATAGAATAGAATAGAATAGAATAGAATAGAATAGAATAGAATAGAATAGAATAGAATAGGGAATGGGAATGGGAACGGGAACAGAACAGAACAGAACAGAATAGGGAATGGGAATGGGCATGGGCATGGGCATGGGAATAGCATAGCATAGCATTACATAGCATAGCATAGCATAGCATAGCATAGCATAGCATAGCATAGCATAGCATAGCATAGCATAGCATAGAATAGAATAGAATAGAATAGAATAGAATAGAATAGAATAAGGAATGGGAATGGAATGGAATGGGAACGGGAAAGGGAATAGAACAGAACAGAACAGAACAGAATAGAATAGGGAATGGGAACGGCAATAGAATAGAATAGAATAGAATAGAATAGAATAGAATAGAATAGAATCCAATCCAATCCAATCCAATCC